>NW_019394340.1:0-181651 GCF_000612105.2 Orussus abietinus | reverse complement strand
CGGCAACTGGTAGATGGTACAGCCATCGCGATTGCGCGAGCCCCTACCAGAAATTCGTTGCGCCGCCCTTGGGGGCAAAAAACGGTGAAAGCTAACGTACGAAACCAGAGGGCAGCACAGGATGCGATCGCGCGACCCTGCCCGTGAGCAATCTCCCAACTCATCTCTGCTCCCAACTCATCTCTAATTGAAACTTTGGAAGTGGGAGGTCCAATGTGGTTCAATAGGTTCAATGCGAAGCCTAGATTGGTCTAGATATATATATATATGGTCTAAGGATACAAGACGAACCGGTGCAGGTTTTAGGTTACAATCACTTACGGTTACGACTATATTTGTTTGATAAAGCAATTTTTATTGATTTCAACTTTAATCAAACAGACTCAAAATGGCAATATTATTAAAGATCTGTGAAGGTCTAACCGTGTGTGGAAAACTTTTAAAACCAAGGTACGTACAGAGATGAGCAGGGTACGTATGAACGTGCCAAATGTCTGTAATTCCATTTAATTTGAATTCTTCAAGTTGTCGTTCATTTTAAAACAGGTTTGATTGTACTACTATATCTGTCCGGGGGCGAAAAAATTTAAACCCACCTCCGAGGAAGCGTTTCCCTCCGTGGTTTACTAAACAACACCGGGTGGTTTGTACCATTGAATGTAGTACAAAAGTTTCTGCCTCAATCAAATCTTCGTCACAATATTAGTTAGATATTGCTTTATTGCAGTTACATAAAGAGGAAATTACGCCGGAGAATACTAAATTTATTAAAGAAGTTATCGATACACAGTATGGAATAGCTGCAAATCGGGTTTCACCTTTAAAAGCAGTGCCAATTGAACCCAACATAGAATGGAAAAGGGGACTCCAACGTACGGGACTTATTGCAAAGAAAATTGGAGTATATCCAATGTGGTTGAAAAATGGCAGAAAAGTTTTGACTACTCTTCTACAAGTAGGAATTTGTGCCTTTTAGTATGAATAGTTTTTATTCTTCTATTTTGTGGATAATTTAAATATAAATTTCTGTTTTCTTCAGATAGTTGATAATCATGTAATAAAATATATACCACCCGAAGAACATAAACCAATGATACGGAGGACTCTTCCATATGATTACCAAGAAAAACGTGCATGTCTTCTTATTGGTGCAGAATGTGAGGACCCTCAATTGGTATGAATTTAGACTTCTATAATGTTTTAATATACCATACATTTTGAAACACAAAATAAGAATTACGTTTTCCAATTTATGGCCTATGCTACACACTAATTTGTTTTATTTTTAAATTATATAGTTTACAAAAGCGTACTGTGGTCTATTCCAAGATTCAGGTGTAATGCCAACACGCTTTCTAATGAGATTTTTAGTATCACCGGAAGCTGCATTACAACCAGGCACACCGTTATATGTAAACCATTTTAAGCCTGGCGATTATGTTGATATACGTGGCAAAACGTATGTAATCATATTTTACACATTCATGACTGATCCTCAATGTCTTGATATTAAATTTCCTTCTGTCATGTGGCATTCTAATTGCACAGGATGGATCGTGGTTTCCAAGGTGTCATGAAAAGATGGGGATTTCATGGAATGCCAGCAAGTCATGGAGTGACAAAATCGCATAGAAGACCAGGAAATATTGGTTCTGGAGGGACAAAAGCCCGTGTAATGCCTGGAACTAAAATGCCAGGACATATGGGAAACCGTTATCGCATATTTAGAGGATTAAGGGTAACATTTAATTACTCATTTTTTATACAAAAGGAAAGATTTTTGTCATTCTATGTTTTATATTGTTTGAGCAGATTCTGCGGATAAATACAAAGTACAATGTAATGTGGGTGCTTGGACAGCAGGTGCCTGGTGAAACGAATAATGTCATTCAAGTGTTCGATTCACTTCTCAGGCACAGACGACATACAGTTGCTCCACATTTCCCCACGTATTTCCCTACAAACGAACAGGAACCTCTTCCGGAAGAGATCTTAGCCGATGATGTTCATCCATTTGAAGCCAAGTCTATTACATTTAGTGAAGAGGAAGCGTAATTGTAAAACTGTAGCTTTTAATAAAGAGGATATTACGAATGTACATATACAGAGCGTAGTCTTTACGATTGGATTCGTGTACGCATCTCGCGCGCATTCAGTCTTTAATGATAAATCACTAATTTCACTTCAGATATAAGAGGCAAATCGATCATGATAGTCACGACGAATTTACACTACTATTTTATTGTTGCGCCTTCTTACAGAACGTCCATAATTATTCTTTATACTAATTAAGAGTAGTTAATCAATTTATTTAGTAATCAATATCGTTATAAATTTAACATGCCTAAAATATACACGAATCGTTTATAAATGTAACATCGTTAACCAAGCCTCGGTCCTAGAATGAGAGTAGAGAGCAGCATGGATGGACGAAACAAAATTCTTTTACTTGATCTGTCAAATGATAGTCTCCAATAGCAGTGTCACAAAATAATTTGTATATCTTCAAATAGTTCACTTTTTTTTTTAAATGTAATTTCTATCGCAATAAAAGCAATGCGATGGAAAACAATACAATCTAGTTTCTTGTTATGAATCGTTTCTCCATAAACTTCGTACTCTCTCAGAGTGCTGACCAAAGAAGAGGTCTACACACAGGCAGGCCAGTCGTATTCGCGCTGTCTTCGAGTCGATTGAAGTCGAAGTCCTGTGTTTTGCTGCTGCGTATTACTGACGCAACGTGTCAATGGAGCAAGAGGGTCATGCCGAAGAATTGAAGGAAAAGCAGAATGGCTCCTCGCTGGAGTTTGTCGGGGGACGGCAAAATTCGATGGAAAAATGGAGGCCGTCTCAGAATTTAAAACCATCATTTGGAATAGTCGTCGTTGGATCAAACTCAAATGCACCCTCGGTAGCATGTGTTTCTAAGCCTGCGCCATCAACCTGAAGAAGATATCGATAAGATTAGAATTTTACATGTGAGAAACTAACATGTGACACAAAGTCTCTTGAATTTTATACTAAGTTATGTAATTATGTACTTACTTCTTCCGAAAAGTACTGCTCAATAATGTCATATGCTAACTTATAAATGTCCACATTTTCATGGTTCTGCAACGATTCTATTTTGTCCAAACCTGATAACAGATACACGTCACATAATGATAATACAGGCATTTTTCAATGTAAAATAATAGAAAATGTACTTAATTTTGATACAGACCTGAACATTCTTCGATCATATTTGCTAACTGTTCGACCTGTTGTCCGGCAGATTTAAGCATGTTATGAATTCCATCGAGCACAACTTGTACAACCTGTGTATCTTTGCATACGAGGAGATTACAAAATGGTGCAATTACTCCTTCCCGAATAAGTCGTGCAATCTGATCCTTATTACCGCTTATCGTTAAATTACTAATTGCCCATGCAGCCTCCTTCTGTGTTTGAAATTCTCCCTAAAATCATTTGTTTGTTAATGAGAGTTAAAGTAAGTCAATATTGTTAACTTTCCATTGCAATACAACTGTAACTAATTTCATTGATCCTTAATGATCTTAAGTACAGTATCTCAGTGTTGACAATATCACAGACGAAAGGAATATGAGCGCAGTGAGTAATGTTCATGGAGTTATGTCACATACCTTTGAAAGATTTTGAATAATGAGCGGCAATAAACCAGCATCAATGACAGCTTGTACTTGCGACTGATTGCCGGCGGTAATATTAGAAAGAAACCATACAGCCTCTTTACAAATCTTTTCTTTAGAATGAATGAGCAAATTTGGGAAATAAGATAACGCGTCGCAATTCAAAACAACTTGCGTCTGTTCATCAGTGCCTGTGACAATGTTACCAATCGCCCTCAGGGCAGCAGTTTGAACTTTTACTTCTTTATGTGAAAGAAGTGGAATCAGCTTTGGTACAACGCCACTGTCTATTACCATTTGAATCTGGTCATTCCCTCCATCGGTAAGGTAACTCAATGCCCAGACGGTGTCGACAAGGGTCTAAAATATTGCAATATTAGTTATAGAATTAACTGTTTGTATACAATATCTGAATATCAGGAATATAACATTATAAAACTCAAAAATCATTTGAAGAGATATGTACATACATTAATATCATTGTGATGTACGAGTAAATTGAGTGCAGGCAATATATCCTTTATTGTCTGAACAGGTGGTGGTGGTTCCTTGTTTCTGCATAAATTAACAATTACCCACGTTACGTTACGTAAAAACGTGATAGGTATGTCTGGCTTGATGAATGTTAAAAGTGGTGGAACTACCCCAAGATTGATAACGTAATCTCGCAGAGTTGGTCCATCACCAATTATGTTTCCTATAAAAATAATATACTTGTTTTCACTTATTCCCAATTATCTCATTTGTACATTAAATTAAAGTACTTCTTATATTAATACGTTAACAATCAACATTACCTAGAGCCCAAACCGCCTGTTCACAGACATTTTGTGTGTTCGATAAAAGCAAATGCAGGAAGAGCGGAACGGCTCCAGCTTTGACAACTGCTTGAGTTTGTGCCGATGTACCACTTGCTATATTCGTTAATGCCCATGCAGCTTCAAATTGTAATGATGGGCTACCAGAGAATAAAATTTATATATTACATTACATCATCTTAGGGAAACATTATGATGATAATATTAAATATTTTTTTACCGGTCATGCTGTTCCAAACAGTGAACTAATATTGGTAATATACCACTCTCAATTAATGGGTCAATAGGTGGATTACGATCTGACGAAAGCAACTTTCGAGCCGACTGTACAGCTTGTAGTTGCTCAGCTGGATCTGAACTTCCTGCTTTCTGTACTAAATCATTCAAATCCATATTGGATAAATTCTTATCGATATCATCCTCATCTGTTACGAATACATAAAAACATTAGATCATTCAATTAAATCTACAGGCGATGCACTTATTAAAGCAATTTTAAATAACGAAGGTGATAAGATAAAATGAAAATGAAATATGAAATGATAATGCAATTTACCAGTAGAATCTGCAACTGGTACATTTCTCCTTTTTTGTAAAGTTTCTTCTCGTTTATTTTTGCGTAATTCTACAGTTACTTCATTCCGCCTCCTACGCATTTCCTACAAAAAAAAAAAGACAAATGCATACCACATAATACTAAAAAGTATATAATTTTATCATATAATTAAATTTTTCAAAAATCCCATCGATGCTTTTCGTCTAATTTACCTATATAAAAAAAGATTAATTTTTCGGACAACACAAATTACATTCCGCTATATGAATTACTCTGCCAATTTTACTTCGCTTGTCCAGTAATTTTACTATTATATATTTGAACCTAAATGACGATCTTTGTATTCTAAAAACGTGGATAGTACTTGATGTAGATGTATGGAACGTCAAATCATCATGTAAAAGTTAAAATGACTTTTCATATAATGGAAAACTATCGGATTAACCGAGTTATCGCTTTCTAACTAAAAATATTCAAGTCCGGGAGGAAAATAATATTAACAACGAGGTCGGAGTAACAGCGTGTTTGCACAATGGAAAGCAGCGTGATCGCCGATCTCCTAACGATGCACGAAGACGCTGGACTCCAACCGCGATATTTAACCACCGATTGAAGGGGAAATATGCCCATGGTACGCTCTGCATAGTACTTACATCCTGATCTTTCCCTTTGTTCTTAAAAACCATCATTCGGTTCTTGTTTAACATTTCGGCCGCCATTTTTACAATAACCAATCTTCGTCTGAAGCAGATTGATGTACCGGTGCCGGGGTGACCGTACAATGAAATAATTATTTCCCTGCGACTCCGCCTTCTTATTTCCGTAACTGCATTCCGTCGCGCGATATTCAGTATATTTCACTATGCAATACCCTGCATAACAGTCTTCTCCTCGGTTATCACACAAATTCAGTCACGTTTCTTCGCACGAACACAGTTCCGGACGTTCAGAAAAACCGAGAAGGCTCAAGAACGGGGTGTTCCGAAAGTCATCCTTTCTATTTCCTCCATATAGTAACTTTACATCAAGGTGCTATTTCTACGGCTAGTATTTCATTAGTGCTACAGTGACAAGCGATAAAGCGACGAGTAGCGAATAAGAGGTTCTGATTGGTTGCAGAAAAACGGCAGAATGAGGGAACATCCGTCGCACGTTCCCTGCAACCAGTCAAAACCTCTTATTCGCGCTTCGTCGCTTCGCCGCTTGTCGCTGTAATTTCGGCTTTAAAAAGCATCAAATAACAATATAGGATTTGAGCATCTATAGAGTTTTTGAATTCTTTACTCTGGGTCATACTTGAGATTTTTCTATTCGGCATTTCTGGCGTTCTACCGTTATCGTGTTCGATTATAATTCGATCGAATCTCGACACATTTAAAGTCACTTGATCGATCGATGGGTATTAATCATTGAGGCAACTGAATGCAGTTAATAATTATTAATTGCAATCCATGAATTTGTCTTGCATTAAACCTGAACTTTGACTTCCGAAGTTGATTATTCACGATTTTTCTCATTTATACATCATGTTTTAATTATGGCGTTGCAATTATTAACCGAACAGCATATTTTAATACGTTCTTTGTTGATGAAAAGAAGATCGGTACTTGTTCATGATTCTCAGACATTGATTACAAGAAATGGGAACAAGATTCCAGAGTGTTAGTTAATAATCAAGAGTAATATAATTAATTTGAGAGTTATAAGTTTCGTGTTAAGATGTCTCGATCCCATGGTGCAAATTCTTATGATTCGAGAGGTGGTAGGCGAAGTACGTTGATAGTTTTCTTAAGTTTGCCATTAGATGATCGTTTTCATACTATAACCTATGTATTTATTAGTTCTCCACATTTTAATGTGTTGAAACTGTATACATTAATTAATAAATAACTATAATTCTGATAAATTATTACATTTGTAGATGGTATACTCAGACGTGCAAGAAACTTTCTGTTTGGCAAATTTCTTATAATAGTAATCTATATGTGTACACATAAAAATAGTAACTAGTTCAATTTATTTTGAAAGTATGAAATCGATTTTGATTTTTGTATCTGTACTAGGTGGAATAAATCGTGGTCACAAAACAGGACGAGGGCCACCATCGGGTGTTTCGGTACATTCAGACCAAAGCCATTCGCATAGAGGCCACCCCCCACATTTGAAAGGGAAAGATATTGGACTGTATTACAGAGATAAAGCAAGACAGCGAAATGCAAAAAATACTTGCAAAGTTATCAAATTAAAAGAAAATGTTGAACAAGAAATCAGAGCGTTACTTGAAAATACTAGGAACCCATTTATTAAACAATATGGAGATGTCAATGATGCTGGTTCCTCAAGCGATGACGTGGAAAAGAAATATGCACAGATGGAATCTCAATTAAAAAAAGAATTTTTACAAATTTTATCTGGTAGTATGCAAAATAATCTAGCAATGTCGGTATTGAGAGAATCTAAATTGAAAAGAAATGATACAATGAATAAGAAGTTATTAGACGAGCTCAAAGCAAGAGAAACGTCAAGTGAATATACACACATGTTACAATTTCGAAAAAAACTTCCAGCCTACAAAAAGAAAGAGGAAATTATTAAATTAATTAATGACAATCAAGTCATTGTCATCAGCGGTGAAACAGGTATATTAAAAAATATCTACCCAATTTCCTTGATTAAACGATCTCGTGGCTAATAGATTTTGAATGTTGAACACTACATTTCTTGATGAATATAAGATAAAATGCATTTGTATTAAAAGCTGGATAAGATGTTTTATATTCTACTATTTCTCAAATTGCAGTACTAACTCGTAAAAAGTATTTAATTTAATGCTTTTTCAGGATGTGGTAAAACAACACAAGTTGCTCAGTTCATGCTTGACGATCAAATTGAGCAATTCAAAGGTAGCGAAACAAAAATAATATGTACTCAACCACGAAGAATATCAGCAATCTCCGTCGCAGAGAGAGTTGCTGCAGAAAGGGCAGAAAGACTTGGACATTCAGTTGGCTTTCAGATCAGACTTGAAAAGTACATTATTATGATTAATTTTGGACTATAGTTACATAAAAGTACTTTCTTGATGGTTGAAAGAAAGTAGTATGTTTATCTTATTTGTTACAGAGTTTCAGCTAGAGACCGTGGAAGTATTTTATATTGTACAACTGGAATGTTATTACAATTTATGCAGATCGATCCTGCTTTAATGGATTATTCTCACATAATATTAGATGAGATTCATGAAAGGAGTACAGAGTGCGATTTTATACTTGCTCTGTTGAAACATGTTATACCTAAGGTAAGTGTTTTTAAGTTTACAATTTGTATTTTCTGGTTATAATAACTTCTTATTTCATGATTCATAAGTGTACACAGTTTATGAACAAAAGCATCTCGTTTCAGAGACCAAATCTAAAAGTAATTTTAATGAGTGCTACGCTTAATTCTGAGCGGTTTTCTCAGTATTACAATAATTGCCCCAATATTCATATACCAGGATTTACGTACCCTGTAGAAGAGTTATATTTAGAAGATGTACTTGCAATTACTAGGTATGTCCTTTTTTGCTAATAAATGTATTTTAAATTACGAAGCACTGTCATGACTTATTAATAATTAATTGTGGAGGTTTCAGTTCCCTGAACAACCATCACAGCCGGTTAACTATAGAAAACATTCACAGAAGTTTAAGAAGGAACAGCGGAAACGGGATGATTTCCTTGACTTTGTCGCTCCTTATGTACGTCATCTTCGTTCAGAGGTATGTATTTATACAGTTTATCGTCAGTAGATTAGTCTTTTATTAACTCCACAAATGTTAAATGCATCGGAGAAGAAAACATATTTGATTAATTTAATAGTTGTACAGCTGTTAAAGTTTGCCTGTAATAACTCAGTTTATTTAGTTTTATAATTTGGATATGTACGTAAGAATTTAAGAAAACATGTTTTTTAGAAAAAATATCCAGAATACGTTCTAAGTCAACTAAAGAATCCAAACAGTGAGAATCTTTCTCTTGATCTCATAGATCAACTAGTGAGATACATATGTATGACTCAAGGACCTGGGGCCATTCTAATTTTTTTGCCTGGTTTGATGGATATTTCAAAGTTACACAGGATGATGTTAGAGAGCGGTCAATATCCTCAAAGTAAGACAGTTTCTGGCGATTAATTTACCACTTAATATTTAAATTATAGTTGAAACTTATACTTAGACAGGTACATTATATACTGTCTGCACTCTCGAATGCCCACGGTTGATCAAAAGCTCATATTTAATACACCGCCAAATGAAGTTCGTAAAATAATAATTGCAACCTCAATTGCTGAAACATCAATAACGATAGAGGATGTTGTATACGTAATCGATTGTGGAAAAACGAAGTTATCAAGATTCGACGTGGAAAATAACATGCAAACTCTGGAAGCAGAATGGTTGTCTTTAGCTAATGCTAAGCAGAGACGTGGCCGAGCGGGCAGGTATGTAAATTTATAAAAATTAAAGTATTACTAACGTTTTTATATACTAAAATTGCTTTAAACAATACATTTTATTGTTTTACATATCAGAGTTAAACCAGGAATTTGTTACCACCTCTATACAAAAGCTAGAGAGATGACATTTGATCAGTATCCTTTACCTGAAATGTTAAGAACTCGACTCGAAGAAGTTATATTACAAGAAAAAATTCTTCAACTAGGAGACGTGGCTTCGTTTCTTTCTTCTGTTATGGATCCACCAGATTCAAAAGCTATAGAATTATCTCTTGAATTATTACGAACACTTAATGCTCTTGATGAGAGGGAACGTTTAACTCCTTTAGGCTATCATTTAGCACAATTACCACTTGATCCTAGAACAGGTATGTTTAATTTGTTCATAGTGTCATTCACTACATCCAGATATGACCTAAAATCACAATTACGTTTTACCAGATCAAAACGTTTGAGTTAAATATGTAACTTTGTTTTTGAATGTCCATTTTAGGTAAAATGATTATACTAGGTGCTCTTTTTTCGTGTGTGGAGCCGATCTTCGCAATAGCTGCTAGTCTATCGTTCAAAGATGCTTTTTATTGCCCTCTTGGGAAAGAGGATGAAGCTAGAAAGAAGAAACTTGAATTAGGGCGAGATCAGCTGAGCGATCATGTGGCTCTTGCCGAAGCCTTAAGACGATTTGAACTGGCCTATAATAGAGGCTACGCATCATCATTTTGCAGAGAATATTTTCTCTCCTTTAATACACTTAAACTTCTCTGTGATATGAAAAGTCAATTTGCTCGACACTTATGCGAAAAGAAGTTCTTATACAGTGATGATCCGAGGGACGATCGCGCTAACAGAAACTCAAGTAACTTGGCGTTGGTGAAAGCTATCGTTTGTGCAGGATTATTCCCAAACGTGGCTGTTATCAAGTACGACGCAATATTAATAGTCTCTCCTTATACACATATGATTCTTTCGTGTTTGCAACTTCTTTTTTTTTTGTTAGGAGCGTAGGAAAATTTGGAGTAAAAGCGACAACACCCGAAGACGGTACAGTGGCAATTCATCCATCAAGTATAAATGAAAAAGACTTGCCCAAAGTGTGTATTGGTCACTACATGACATACTTCTTAAAGAAACGCTCAACAGCTATCTATCTGCATGACACAACTATAGTCAGTCGTATGGCTTTAATACTTGCAGGACCAAACAGTTCGATAAGTATGTTTCTATAATTGTTACTATATTCTGAAGGAAGGGTTACCCCTCGTTCCAAATGACTTATTAAATCGTCCTTTTAATCTGATATTTCAGCTAACAAATCAGGGAAATGTCTTGTTACATTAACAAACTCCCTTGCTTTTCCTTGTGATCCTGGAACTGCTCAAATTATTCAGGTATTTTGCATTAAATTTTTTGTTGAATGGTAAGAAAGTGGCGAAAAATTCGGTGAAAACTAATATTAAATATTTTCCAGAAATTACGCGAAAAGTTGGACCAACTCCTAGAGTATAAAATCACTCATCCAGGTTCCGTACGATTGGATGGACAAGAAGGAAATATTCTGAAGTATGCTTCCATAAATGTGTCATTTTACTTATTAAATGGAAGATGTAAGATAGAAGCATGAAGTTAAATATTGTTTCAGAGCGTTCGTGATTCTGATGATCCACGGAGATGAAGATATGGAGCTAGGTATTCCGAAAAATGATATAGCTTCGTTTGGAAGCGGTAGTCAAGAGTCTCTTGAGGATTATGACTTTTAGAGTGAACACGAGTATTTGTAACTGCTCTTAAAATTGATTTAGAGCCGAGTCTCTCCGTTATCGCGATACCTGTAAACTTTCAAGGGACTAGGATGCGGTTTGTGCCAATAGCATAATTTAATATAATAATTATGGAGTGTAGTAACAGTACATTTAATGTACGAAAGTTAACAAATCGTTTATGGCAGTTGAGCGGATTCCTTTTGTCAACGTTTCGTAAGTTTTAAATAGTTAACCTATGATTCTGTGTAAATTATACATCGATGTTTAGTGTGTCTACTTATTATTATTATTTAAGTAATGTTAAACTAATCAGCTCTTATATAAATATTTCTTGTCCTTGCGAAGATTTATTCATCCTCTAATGAAAGATGAAGAGATAATAACGTAGAAAATACCCCCATTTTAAGAATACGGTTATAAAAGCCAAACCGAGTATACAAACTCATTAAAGTAGAGTATGCAAGTTTTAAACTGCACTTCCCCCCAGTTAAGGATTAAGGAGTAATGCTAAATTATGGGACAGGTAAACGACGTGTACATAAACTGCACTTTTTACCCTACGTACGGGGGAATTAAAGTTTGCCAATATGTCTGACATTTCTGTTCGAAAAGTGTACGTATCTCCACCGTGTTCTCCATAAAATACGCCTGCGTGGTTGCAGTTGGATAAAATAGTGCACCCGGAATGTTGAGCGGTGCAAGATCTCAATGAATTCGAATCGAGTGTAATCTCGTCGCCGTTTATCGTCCCACTAAAGCACAACTAGCTAGCTTGCGTGATTTCATTTCATTTACGTGAGTCATACTGGAAGTATGCACATGCATCTCGATAGTTGACCGCTCTAAGGAAAGTTGAACAGCCGTGAACCGTGCCGGCGTAAGTCGGGTGTCGTGCCGGTAAACTGCGACGTCGGACGCAAGTGCGTGTACATATGAGGACGTACGTGCAGAGCTATGCTCGCGCAAGTACAATGTGTCCATTTAAAAGTAACAATTATCAATTATGCCGTATAATGTTTCCTGCCAACGACAGCAAGTGCCGTCGCGTTAGAAGCAAATACGAAGTCGTACCTCCACTCGGTACCGTGTCAATGACATCATTAATTAATTCCATCGGTCAGCGATGCGAAGAAAAAAGCGTGTCGTTTAAACAAAACGTTAAGAAGCTTGTACGTATTTCATGGAATTATCGTTTAGCGTAAGAGCGCACTTCGGCGCGAACGGCATGACGCGGTATTTGCATTTACTAAGCAGAGTTCTTAGACGAAGACCAAGAATGACGACGATCGCGTCATTTTTGACAACGCCTAGCGGATCAATTTGGCCTTTGTTAACCGATCTAATCGTGTCTGGAAATGCTCGATAAGTATACGGTAAAATTAGCCTTTATTCCGCGCATGGTTGAGCGACATATGAGCGTAATATTTGCGGTCAGATCAGTATGCTCGGCGCTCTGCGGGCCAGTTGGGATGCACGACGCCTCACCGGAAATGCAATTATTGTATTCCCCCTTCGCTACTTTTCTCTCTCGATCTCATTACCTGCCTACTTCCCTTCGTCTCTCTTTCTCGCTCGCTTATCCTCTTTCCCTTCGCGTCCATCTGTCCCGCTCGCTCTCGCGCGTAACCATCATCCTTCTCCGCTTCTCTCTTCCTCTCTTTACCGGCGCACAAGTGCAGAGTCGTTGGACTTGCACGGATAGTGGCAGAGCGCTTGTCAAAAGCTTCGCCGAGGTTTACGTGCATAATAAAACTCGGGCCGAAGCCCTGGAACGTTGTCCACCTGCTAAAACTCCGTAACCCATTACCGCTCGCGTCACATCGATGTAACATTTTATACGAAACTCTCCTCAACGATAACGAAATTCTCCCCACGCCTCTTCCTTTTTCCTTCGAATACGACGATACTTATACAGGGGAATGATTTTCTCCACGCAGGTGCAGAGTCGTTCGAAGGTGCGCTGATAGCAACGGAGTGCTTGGCAAAAGCTGCGACACGACTTACTCGTGTAATAAAACTCGGGGCAAAGTCCCCGGACGTTAGTTACCTCCCGAGGCTCTTCGATCCACTCTCTCCTCTTGGCAGCGAAAGGGTTAAAACGAGCTTACTCAGTTTTCTTTTCCAGGGAAGTCATCCCTCGCTAAATATCCCAGGTCGGCCCCTGACGGACGTGAACGTCCACTCTACCCATGTGGGGTCGCCAGGATGAGAAAGGAAATCATTCATCTCCCCCAGGGTACACTGCAAGCCTTGGAGGAAAATAACATCGCTGCGAAGTACTTTCAATGGAGGACCCCCTTTACAAATCGAGCCTTGAAAAAAAGTCCTTTAAGATCGTACAGTTAAGGTGTTATTCACGGGTCATTCTAAATATATCGAAACGTGAAAAGAAGAACGCGACGCTTGTAAAATTACATTTATCAAAAACAAGGCTTTTTTCATCTATCCCAGACTAGAGCCAAGGACACACGGGTATTCCTTTTTGTAGAAATGAAATTTCTGAGCATCGTCATTTCCCTTTCCATAATCACGCGTCCATGTTCCAAATGATTCGGTGCACCTAATTTGAAGAAAAGTTTCGATACATCTATACATCATTCTACAATGACTCTTTCATGATATCTTAATCGCACGTGGGATCGGTAACAGAACGTGGAAAAAGTGGAAATACCTCGGCGGTGTTTCGATGTTTTCGTTCACCCTGCATTCTCTAAGAGAGCATACGGCCAGGTCGTCACATCGGAATCGGTCCCGTCGTTCTCTCCATTTCTCATCGCTGCCCCACGACAGATGCGGTCATTTTCACTCCAAGTTCAAGACCCGCCTTCTGAGAGCGCGGCTTCCACCGGTCGGCGCATCACCTGGAAGTGGTAATGCGAGATTGGTAAAGAATCTAAACGTTCGTCTCCCTTTTTTCGCCTCGCTCTTTCCGAGAGTTCGGAAAGTCCTGGGTTTCTTGCCGCGACCCGCTAACCCCTCGCCCCTTTTCCAAAGTCTCTCTCGATTTCCCTTCCACGATTTTCCACGCGCGCTCACCCGCACTCGAGCTCGACGCCGAGTTTCTAATGCGCCGACCTCGCGGAGATAACGTCTCTCTCTCGAGAGAGGTGGTGTACGTCGCCTCGAAGAATTCGCCATAAATCAAGGATTTTTGAAAGCGCCTCCTCCCTTCGACGGAAATTACGGTGATTGATGTTTTCCTCCGGCATTGTTATTATGCCATCGAGATCATCAAAGAAACATGGGCGAGTTCATCCGCGATACCAGCGTCTGCTACAAACACGCATCTACGGGGCGCTTTATGGGTTTAACATAAAAGTACAATAATTATATTGAAAATGTACTGCACTTTTAATCCTTCGTAACCCCAAACCTTTTCTCCAAGTCAAGGAAAAGCCGACGTAACGTGAAATTTGCAAATATTAACCTTCTCGAATTAACAATTTGTTTATACATGTTCATCGATTGAAACGTTTATAAAGGTGAATTTACATACGAATACCTTGGTTGTAAAAGGGTGGGACGATAACGTGCTACATAGGATTGTTGGGAGGTCAATTAAGACTTAAAAAATATTGACATTCAAGAGGGTGACGTTGAAATTCACGTGACGTTGTAGAGGGTTAACATTCCTTTAGCTTCAGATTCGGAGTACATGACAGGAGTTTTGACAAATTAAGTAAATACCTTTCAGAGTACAGAAATTCAGGAGGGGTTCCGAATTTGTCCGGATTACAAAGGAGGCAACCAAGCATTCAATCCTGCTCGCAAATCCCGATAAATTCTCTCAAAAAACTTCACATCGCCTTAAGCGGAAGTTTATTTACGTGCGGGTGAAGTTCTCTAACGGGGGTTCTCGTAGTACAACGAAGCTGACACCGCTCGCGGTTTCCGCAGAGGCTCGTACCGTTACCCTCGAGAATACCGGCGAGAGTGATGGGAAATGGAGGTTAGTCAGGCGATAAGGCTCGAGAGGAGGCTGAGACGATATCTCGGATACCACCGATGTCACGAACCGCCGAAAAAAAAAAGGAACACATTAATCGTCCAAAGAATGTCAGCAGTGACGTTCGAAGAAGTATCATTAAATTCCTTCGCGGTCCTTCCTGTCAGACAGCAAAGTCGATCGTCGAGATCCGTTAGTTTATTCTCGACTACCGAATTGCTATAAATCATGTACGCGGATTTCGTATCGTCACGAGCGGAAGTTTATATCGAAGGGTGGAGTAAGTTCCGTAACGGGAGTTCCCGTAGCTGTAGCGAGCCGACGTCGCTCGCGGTTTCCGCGGAGGTTCGCTCGCGATTCCGCTTAGACTCGTACCGTTACTCTCGAGAACAGCGGCGAGAGTGATGGGGAATGGAAGTCAGTCAGGCGACGAAGCTCCAAAGGAAGCTCGAGCGATATCCCCGATACCAGGAGGGGCGTAAGCTTAAAAGAAAGAGTACATTTATCGTTCGAGAGCAATTCTCGGCAGCGCAAGAAGTATCGCCACGGAGTCTTTAAAACCGGCACGTTTTTTTTCTTCGGCGAAACACTTGGAAAGATATCTTCAAGGTCGTTAAGTTGCGAGCTCCGGGGGACCCCTGACGTCGCCCCGAGCGGAAGTTTGTCGAAAAGTGGAGCAACTTCTCTAACGGGGGTTTTTGCAGTCCCACGTCGCTCGCGGTTTCCGTGGAGGCTCGCTTGCGATTCCGCTTAGGCTTGTACCGTTACGCCCGAGAATACCGGCGAGAGTGATGGGAAATGGAGGTTAGTCAGGCGATAAAGCTCGAGAGGAGGCTCGGACGTTCACGTTCCAATTGTGGAAGGAAGAGTCGCTCCATCCTCGTTCTTTACCTCGGCGCTCGGCGAAGCGGACCGACCAGGTGGCTCGAAAGGCCCTCTTCTATGTACCCTGAAACAAAGGCGTGTCAAAATAGCTTCCCCGTTGGTACTCTACTAAGTATCCATTTTCTTCGGAAGATCGCATGGCTAAGTATAGAAATCAATTGAAAAGTACCACCCTTAACCTTTAGCGTTCGCTTGGGCTCGGTTACGTCCGAGAGAAATTTCGGATTCCAATATCTCAGAGAAATCTATTCAAGCATGCCTGGACTTTACATTTCCGGGCCATCTACTAATCTCCCTTATATGGAATAACTAATAGAGTACCGATATAGTATGACGCGCATGCGCATTTTCTGGAGGGTGTTCAGAATTGCGAGCGACGATTCTGTATCTATTATCCGTATATATATAAAATATCTAGATGTAAGTAACCATCTTTTCTTTCAAAAATGTCAAGAAAACTACCATTTGCATTCCCTTCTCCTATTTAAAAGTTACGTTGAAGCTGTACGTTTATTCGAATTCCCAGTGTCATGGTGCAGCCAACGCGGAGTTGAGGGGAATCAGGACTCCGTGGCGTGATCGATTGCGTTTTTGGTCCATCGATCCATCGCGCCTGTTCGAGTCCCGCTGCAACGGCGAGATAATCCCTTCGGGAACGAGGCACAAATTCGAGCTCCCTCGGGACGGGATGTGGGGCACGTCGAGCGGCACTACGTGAAAGCTGCGGTAAAGAGGCACCGCGGCGCCCGCCCGGGAGAAGAACGAAACGCTTATCTTTCCGAGCCTATGCGGTTACGTTTATGCGCATTCCGTCGCCGCTGCATCCGGCGTGCACCGCACGGGTTCCCACGCGAATCGAACTGGTGCATCGCGGGGAGGTCTTTTGGGCCCGACAGCGTCGTATCCGTGGATCTATGAAAAGATGGATGGTGGGAATCGCTCCGCGAGTGAAGCTTACGATGCAAACAAAGGGAAGATGGCGGCCATTTTGCCCTGCCATTGATCACGTGATCCAAAGATTCCACAAGAATAATTTTAAGTACATACACGGTAACTATTGCCGTACTTATAATTTTAAATTCCTAAAGACAGGGATTCAACAGAATTTCAGGATATTTTTACCCTTTGTCGCGTACTTATTAATCGGTTTGAGGTTCAAATAAGTACAAGCATTTATAAAAAAGTACCTCCTTATTGTGCCCACTCCACCCGATTCGATACGAGTACTTTTCGTCGATATTGAGAAAGTAACGAGGCCGAAAGTAATTGCCGTCGAAATGAAGGTATTAAAAATACTCGTATCCACCTCGTATCAGTTAATCTCTAAGCACCTTGGGATCTGGAAAAACGGAAACATGAAAAGTCTCTCCAGAGACTGCAAGACACAGTGGAACGGAGAAACCTCGCAATCGTTTTATCTCCCATTAATTACCCCCTTCATATGTAAGATCGTATTTTAGATGCATTATAGTTAGACGCGATTTAAACTCCTGATCAACAATTGGTAAGAGTCTACCAATGGAATTAGAAACGGCATTATCTGTATACTCCACGTTCGTGTACTGGTTAGTAAACTCCTACGGTGGGGGCGATCGATGTTGACGATTTTCTCGTGCCTTCGGCTACCAAAGTCATAGCGAGAGCGTAGGCAATACATTTAACTTTGTCCTACCCTATCACAGCGTTCGGTGGCAGTTTCAGAAATAAAAATGGTATCAAAGACTTGCCCCCCTCCTGCTACCTCCCCGCCGATAATTCTACGGATCTATAGTTCACCGCAGAGGGCGTTTTCCCGCTTCCATCGTTCCAAGACCTGCAGCATATTTCCTCCGCCCCCTTCGCAACGTCTTTGAAATTACGCAAGCCTTCTAGCCCATTAAGTAGTATTCCCCGATGCAGGGTCATAAAATGATTGTTTTAATTGGGTTCGATTCTCATTAGGGTGCGTTATCGGCGGCGGATAGGGCTTCCGCCGCGGGTCGGCGGCGACGCTCGCGCCACGGCGCGGCCCCGTGAGCGGAGTGAAAGTTAGATCGCCATAAATTAGCCTCCCCTCGAGCCGGCGCCGTTGCTCGCTCGTTTGCGAATCTTCCAGAGCGATCACCTTGGAGCTAGTGACCCAATAGCCGGTTGCGCCGCGACGACGGACGCAAAGAACGGCTCGCCGGGAGACAATATCATCCGGCGGGCTCTATCGGCTCTCGCGGGTCGCCCGCGGAAATATGGGTTAAGGTCCCCTTTCTCCGGCGCCTTTTCCACGCCGGCTCGGTTTGTTTTCTTGTAAACACCGGCACCGGGTTCAAAGACCCCGCGCCGCCTATCGCGCCGAGGCCCGCCGCTGGACTGCGCGCCGCGGCGGTCGCGGCGTCCCGCGAGTGCGCGAGAACGAGGCAAGATGGCGGACGGGTTACGCGGGTGACTGGACTTTGGCTCCCCAGCGATTTTGATTTTCGAACGGCACCGAAAGAACGCGCCGGACCCGCTCAGAGTAGTTTCAAAGGCCAAACGATAACTGTTTTAAACCCCCCCCGAGCCCTTAGCATTCCTAATGCATTAAACATACAGTGTTTCTAGGTTAGGAAAATTCTAATCCGGGTTCTTCGGTTTATATTCTACGCCGAGGAAAGAGGACGAAAGTATACATCGTTTCATTGAATTGTGAAAAGAAAGGAGTAGAAGTGAATAAAGGCAAAGTTCCTTCAAAGAAGTTACTTCTCTGAATGGAGTTCACGAAACGGAATGTAGTTTCGATTTCTTTTTTAATTTATTATTTTTATCATATAAAGTACTCGGTCGATGCTATGCGTCGGAGTTCAACATTCGGAAATTTTTGACCGGAGACCGTATTTCTTTGATTCAATGTCACAGCTCCATTCAAAAAAATAATTTATTTGAAAGAAAATATATTTCTCTCGGCGCAGTCGCGATGTGTTTGGGTTTAATGCATTCGGTGAACTTTTAGGCGGAACGTCTCTCGGGTTTTCTTCTGGGATGACCGTTAGGCACAATTATGGTATTCTCGAATCGTTGGAATTTGTCACCGAAGGTATGCTCGGTGATTCGCGTAGAGAACGTCAGTCGTTCGAGGCGCGACGTTCGAGCCGGCTTACACTCGTACTACGTCGTCGATGGGAGGGAGATAAGCGTAGGTATCCACGCCTTCGTAGATCCGATCTCTCGTTCTTGGAAATTCGACGGGTCAGAGAGCGTGGCGCTCGAAAACGCGCGGGGATCTTTTTCGAAGCGAGGCAGAAGCGACGAAAATACCCCGCCGGGGCTTTTAGTAGGTGGCTGCGATCGTATCGCTGCACCGAGAAGAATCGAGTTTTTAGTACCGCGTTTGACCGACCGTAACTAAATCGGTGTCCTTTCGTTTGTTTCCTTTTTCCTTTTCCCTCCGATAAATCCGGGCTGACTGAAAAATGAAGGCACAAACGGTGACGCAATCAGGCTATTCGTAAGAAATTTCCTACACGCTGTTAAACATCTTTTTAAGATTTAGGCCCGACTGCCCCAGCCGTGATTACTCCGAAACTTCTTAACCATCGTTAGTTAATCTTAAATTAGTTCCGAAGCAAAAGTTGAGCCAACCGATGATTAAAATCCATTATTGCCACCTGAAATTGGGCGAAATTAACGTTAAGTAATCATTGATTAAAGATTTTAACTCGAAAGTCGGGACGACCGGTCCTTAAAAATTAACCCATGAGCCATCGGGAATACGAATCTAGTTTTTTTCTCCAGTCAAGTTTCAACAATGATATTCGGTATTGGGTCATCCAGGGCTAGAGAGTACTTCGGGCGGTTCGAGATGGCCGCGGTCACGATTCGATATCCCGTAACGTCCACGCCCTTCCTTATCGATCGAGCGGGTTTTAGAAAAGGTCCCGAAGTTCGGTCGGTGAAAATCCGAGTTCCGCCGAGCTCGGACCGGTAAGGAAGTCGGAGGGAAGAAAGGGGGAGAAAGGGCAGTCGGTCGTCGGCGAGGGTAGGGGTAGGAGGTCGGCGGGTACCGGTGGCTACTCAATGGCTACTCGGGCGCTGATAGCCGATAGCTCCTCCGACTCGAGCAGTCTCGCGCTCGAGGGAGGTTCGGCGGTCGGTGCGGCCGGGCGGTCTGGCGTATAGGCGGCGCGCGGCGCGCACCGATTCAGTCTGCATCCGACCAGCGCGAGTGTCGCATCGCTCGGGCCAGTCACGATCCCTCCTCGCTTACCTCGCAAGCGCGCGCGACCCACGGTTCGGCTCGGCGCCCGAGTTGGATCGATCGAGAGAGAAAGAGGGACAGGCGAAGCGGGAGCGAGAGAGACGGCCCTCGCCCGTCGGCGATCGAAGAGCCGAGACGACACGAGTGCCGCCCGCGCCGGGAGTAATCGCCGGTGCGTCGTCCCCGTCGGCGTCGGGGGTCAGTGAACGACGGTCTCGCAGCGGCCACCCCGAGGAGGTCCGCGCGCACCCGAGGCGCGCACCGACCCCGGGAGGGTCGGCACCCGGCGGGACGAGTTCGCGGCGCTCGTCCGTCGCCGCCGGTCGCGTGCGGTGGGTGGCGAGTAACCGAGCCAGGCCCAGCGGGGCGCATCGCCCGCGGCAGCCAGGGCCCGAGAGGGCGAGGGGGCAAGGGCGCACAGGGGCTCCGCGCGGCGCGGGGCACCCGCTCCGAAGCATGCGGGTTCAGTGACTCGCGAGTCGCGCGCGAGCGCGCACCACCATGGCCGCGCCGCTAGTCGAGTCTCGGCGCGCCGCGACCCCGGCGCGCGCCCGTCCGGAGCACGCGCCCGCCGCCCGGGCCGCCCGGCTCCCCAGCCTCTGAGACGGCGCGAGGACCGACCGCCGAGTGGAGACCGGCCCCGAGCAAGGTAGGAACCGGGCCTCGCGAGGTTAACCGTCGCCGGCCGCGGTCGCCCACTGGATGGGTGACCGGGGAAAGTCCTTTCTCCCTTCCTCCCTCCCTCCGAGGTCCCGGACGCCGGCATAAGAGAGATGGGATCGTTCGGGGTCTGGATAAGATTTTCCGGACCCGCGGGTATAATTGTACGGCTGTGGAGTTTCCTGCAGAGGTAGGCGTAGGAGGGTGTGGATGTACAAGGGAGAGAAAAAAGTGGTCGCGCCCACGGTCGGACGGAGACGCCTCTTTGAAGTTTCTGCTTTCCACCTGAAAAGAGCACCGAGATTTGGATACCGATTTCGGGTGAAAAGGGCGAGAGCAAGGTCGCCGGTGACGCGCGCCGGGGCCTCTTTCCAGGTGCGCGAGCTCTGGGCGCCCCCCCCCCCCCCCCCGTCCTTCACGGGCTTTTTCCAGATCTTTCCAGATGGGTTTTCTAGATACGGGAGTTCGACGGAACGCCCGGGGGAAAATTAATCGCTCGATTTCCCTTGGACCTTTTCATTATTTAAAAGTCTCCGCCACTCGTCGCGCGCTTCGGAGGTGCGCCTTGCCCGGGTTCAAAAATCGGCGATCCGCGTATAACCACGAGATTTTATTCCTCGTCGAGGTGAACGCCCCAGAAATCCCCTATAAATCTTCTCTGAATTTCGTTCGAACTCGTGCAAACGATCGCAGTTAGATATCGCGTTCCCCGACGAGTCGTACGTTTCGCGAGGCTGCCTTGCTCCTGTTTGACACAGATTATTGAACCCAGGCTAAAAACGGTGGCTCCGCTCTATCCTAATTTTTTCCACTATCGCCCTCCTCCTCCCTCCCCCTTTCCACCTCTCGCTCCGTCCTTTCTTTCCCTCCTTCGCGCCCCTCCCCGGTCCCCCCTTTCTCTCGGCTCTGCCGCCTCGCAATAGCGATCTCCGGCGAAAAGTATCGATCGCACCTCGGTTTTTTGTATTTCCTAATTTTTTCCTTTTTTTTCCCCGATAAAATTAGCATCTTCGCCGGCCGAGGAAACGGTCTTTCAACGCGGCGAGTAATTTGCATGGAAAGTAATGGACCCTTCCCGAAATTCGGTTTCCCGGGTGCGGATCACGTTTCCAGCCAAATGGGTCCGATTTTGGGGAACCCGTTTATTGGTTGAACGATGGTACCCCTCTCCAGGCGACGATTTTCTTCCTCCCCTCGACGCCACTTTCTCTTGGCCCAATTCCAAGGGTAGGTTATAACCGCTTCCCCTCGCCTCGATTCGATTGATTCCTTCGTCGGTGATTTGTCTTATCGTCACACGGTAGGCGATCTTTTCGACCCAGTTAAAGAAATCTCTTTAAGGGTCAACCCTTTGACTCGTATCGCCGAGTTACGCCCTTTCGGAGTAACGCTTGAAGTGCGACCAGTAGTCGAAATATCTGTATGGGGTTGCACGAAGTGCCATAGACCATGGTACTTTCGTGGTAAATAGAACGGCAGAGGTCCTACGAGGTTTGACGCCGTTAAAAGTCGAAGCGTGCCGTAAAGAATTTCGAGGAATTCTTCGCGCCACGTGTCGCGTCGTTCCGGGGACGAAACTGGGTCGGCGACTCGGCGAGGGGAGAGAGAGAGAGATTCGGACGGGAGTTCTCTCGTTTTCGCGTCGAGAACGCCTTTATCGGAAGGTAAACTCTCCTCGGGTCGCGATATCGAGCCTGAGAGCGCCGCTCTTAGCCGGCGTCGCGGTTTTCATTCTCCCGGGATATCCGAGGAGGATATGTTGCCTTTTTCGGTCGTAGAGTCCTCTTAGTCGACCCCATTTAGGACAATTGCGTTTGTTTAAGTGCGTGCGTTTACTTCTACTTTATGTTTTTCTAACCCTACGAGGTGTTATATAGTCATCCATCCAAGTACCATATCCAACGTTGCTTCGGTGATCTCGCGGAGAAGCGGAGTAGTCTTTTTTTTTTTTTTTTTCTAATTGTTCGTTTGTCCTGTAAATTTTAACGGGATAAAATCTGGACCCAGTCTGTGCTCTGGCAATTGTCTTACGTGCATCTTTAGCTGACAAATGCGTGGACATCGTGAAAACTATGAAACGTGTATGGATAAAATCATTGATACCAGCAGAGATACGTTGGTCTAATACGCGAACGTAAATGTAATATCAAACATATGTCGTACTCCCAATGAACAATGAATATTTGTTGCCTCGTCCAGAGTAGATGCCCGAAGTAACGCCTTGCGGAATTTTCAGGGTGCGAGTAGAGTACCTGCACCGATGGCGCACACGAGGCAGTAGGCGACACGGGAACACCCTTTGACGCCAGGAATCGAAAAAACGGTCAAGTCCTCTAGGGAGGTCTCGAGAGCCGAGGTCGTCCTTCTCGAGGAGTTTCACGGCCAAAGGGAGTGGGATCGGGTCCACTTTTCAATCAAGGAGCCTCGTCGGGTCGGTCTCAGGAGACCGAGGTAGAGCCCGACGCCCACACCGTCCTCGGAAGTTGGACGGTTTCTGGATCCTCCGCAGAGGTCCCCGGGAAGGTAGGAAGGGGGTCACGTCGAGGAGGACCTCTGGACGCGTCCCCAAGAGACGAGCAGTGCGTCGCGGATCTTCCATGCCGATCGCGGTTCCTCCGGGTTGGCGTTGACGCTCCTCGAGGGTAGGGGCGCGAGTGGGTTTGTGCACCGGTCCGGAGTAGTGCCCAGGAAGCGGATACCCGAGAGAGCCGAGGGGCAGTGAGGGTGGCGGCAGCTAGACGGTGGACATGATTATTTCAAAGGATTTGTTCCTCCTTGGCGACCAAGATTATCTGCGCCTCCCCAGCAACGAGAAGCGCCAGCAGCGGGCAATGGGCCGGCCGATCATCAATGCTCCCAGGTGAGTGACACGACTTTTCTTCTCGTCGACGGAACCCTTATCGCTCCTCGTCGATAAGGAGGCCCGATGTACGATACTGGGCAGATGGACGCGAATGCCTTACCCGTCGTACGTCGACGCGATTGTATCCGTAAGGAAGGAATCCTTACGTTAATCGGCGTACCTATAGGGAGGGCATACGCCGTGGTGCCGGGAGAAAAAAGAGTATATCTGCTCTACTTTACTTACCTCGGCGGCGCTTTTAGATCGGCGTACACGTCGTGCAATTTAAATTGCAGGGCTCGGTACTACCGGTAGACACGAATCGTGGATTATCCGAGTGAAACGTCCGATTCCGCCGCCGGTGCGCCGTGCCCGCGAGAATATCGATCCCTGCCTTTAACGAGGACAGTAATGAATAACTATTGCCCCGTTAACTATACGCCAATTGTATTCCTTAATACGATTGCCACTCCGGTGGCGGCTTTGGTAACGACGTATTACCATATTACCGACCCTCTCTCCGTGGCGGTAATAATTCATCGAGTCGCGTGCTCGCCTAGAACCTGGCTAGGAGAGCTAAAGGCCAAATGGCCGGGGTTAAGGAACTGGCGGAAAATTAACGCTGAAAGTGCTTTCTGGCCTCGGGATATGTCGGAGTTGTGTCACTTTACGTGACTCTCGTGGGTGCCCCTCGTACTCCGGATATTTCGAATTCGGCTGCCGATCCGACGACGAGGGCTCCCGAGTATACGAGGCCTTGATCGCCGTTTTCTTCTGTTTTTCTTTTTCGACGATTCGACCGTTCCGTGTTTTCTGAAAAAACACAGCTCTGGCGGCGCGGCTCCGGTGAAAGTAACGCCGACGGGGCGTCTGCTTTTCCGTCAGGATCTTTGACCGGCAAATTATTTCGGTTATTCGCGTATTCGCGTAACCTGCTTTCCAATCACGACTGTCGTGAGTAATTACCGCCTTGATAACCGAGTCTCGCGCGCCCCTTGATAGAGGCGGCTACTTTGGTGGTTTTCGCCGCGGCTCGGGGAGAGAAAGTTTATTAGCTGTGACGTTAACGTATACGATAACGGGGAATAACCGCTACTTCAACTACAGGGACGCTAACAGTCTCGTATGCCGATCTACTGCTACCTCCCTGCTGATTGCGCGGTGAATAATTTCACTACCGATAGGTACGTTATCGAACACTGCCTATTTTCCAACGACAGCGGCGTTTGATATGGTATACCGAGCGAAAACAATTACTTTTGAGGTAAAATAAAATTCTTCGCTCGTATAGTGGTTTACTGACCACTGTGTGACAAGATAAGAGCGAATCGAATTAACGGGAATTAAAAACAATCCTCAATTCTCCCATGGTCGGCTTCGTCGAGTCTTGCCTTGACTCGTCGCTACGAGAGAAAGAAACTTCAACGTAAATTGCACCTTAACGGAAGCAACCGCGTGATCGAAATGACGGCAACAAATGATTTTCTTTTAAAGTCATTACCGCGGCTTACTTCTCTCTTTCTCAGGACCTGGAGAGGAGCGATCGGTCCGGAACGAGCCAGAGGTTTAAAGACCAAAGGCCGAGGGAAAGGAATTGGCCGTAGAAATGAGCCGTCGATGACCCGATTCGCCGATCAATCGCCTCGAGAAAAATCCCCGGAGCGAATTTTCCTCGTCCGTTCCCCGCGATCGGTTTAACGGTAGTAGAGATCGATAAGAAAGCGTTTACGTTAGCGTACTGGTGTGCAGGTGTACAGGTGTACAGATCACTGGTCGGGGCAGCCACTATCGCGGTCTTGTCCGAGATCGCCGATGACTGGTGCGCTTTCACTTTCACCCTGGAGGAAGAAGATCGCCGAGGGAGAGACCCTGAGCTTGCGATCGTTGCCCTCCTACGAGGATATCGTAGCTTTGCGGCTGGAGGCCGTTCATCTCGATCCGATTACCAGTTGTCTAGTCCAGAAGCTCCCGGATGGGTCAGGAATAGAATGCGTACCTGTCTACTCTCACTTTCGCGGGCGCACTCGCTCCGCGCGGATCGGGGAGCGCCATCAGGGCTGGATCTAGGAATATAGGTATACTCGGTACAGACACATATATACGAGCGAGCATAAGTAAGCTCGTTATCAGATACCCTCGTAATATCGGGGTCGGTTCCTCCACTTAATTTTTTCCGAGCTTAACCTGATATGAAAATGGCACTCGACGGGTCAACCCGGTTTATGACGGTCTTCTGGAAAATTTATGTATTCATACGGGATACTATGTCAAAAAGATAGTACCGTTAAATTAAAGCGAAAGGAAGTATTTCTAACGTAGAGTATCTCCTTTTATTTTCGTTTTCTCGATGGATGTGTTGACATTTTGCATTTTTCATTTGCTAGTCTTTATTCGTTCTTCGTGGATGTCGGAACGTTTCAGGGGAACCTTTTTTTTGCCGCGGACTTGTCGATGTCGGTAATTGTGGTTTTTCTTACGCATTGCTTTTGCGGGGCGCGTCGAGGGGCTTTTATTCCGCGGCCATTTTCCGGACGAGCCCTCGAGTTTGCACCTCGTCGGAGGATCCAAGGTGCGAAAGGTTGCATTTAAATATTTTTCATCTTCCTCGTCGAGTCGAGAGGGGCGAGGAGGGTCCTCGGAGCCCCGGCGGGGCCTCTCGATCACAGACGTCCTTTATCATTCTAATCACGGTATTAACAGGAGACGGAATCCAACCGAGTCGTAACTAGGTGTCCGGGCATATGCGCGATGTTATGCTATCAATCGATCACCTCGGTATCGGGAATTACTCGCATTCAGGTCGTGACAATTTTAACGAGACGGGATGCTCTCGCGAGGGGGTGGTTAGGAATGCTCGCCGGAATTTACGATTTCTTCCGAGGGGGATGTTTTCGACGTTTCTCGTTCAGGGGAGGAGCGGTGATTTCATTTCGACGGAAATCGGCTCAGCGGAGACGATCTTGGTCTATTTGATTAAATTCGGCCGAGCGTGCCACGATTGAATCGAAATTCCGTCATCGACGGTCGGGGGCACTGGAGTAGTTTGAAATGCTACCCTAGTATGCGCGATAGGAGTAAAGCTACTAAATTACGCTTTTTTTTTTTTTACGAACGGGGAAAATCGTTTTCATTCGAATTTTTTGGAGATCGGAAGTTTGATATATCCATGCTGGATCAAAATTCGTGGGTACAAAACTTTAACCACGTTCACGTTCTTGTGTTCACTTAGTCACTGGTTACGCGACGTCAGGTGCGAACCACCTGCACGATATAGTTGTGGGGGGTTGGATTATGTTGGCTGAAATTTCAATGTATTCTTAAAAGAGACGTAAAGAGAAAATCCTATAGAAAAATTGAGCCAGGGGTCCAGTAGCAATTAGGCGGGCGACGTGTATTCGAGGATCGCCCACGCGGTGATACTACGAAGAGGGGTTGGATCTTATTGAATGAAATTTCAATATACCCTTGTTAGGTGAAATTTTTTCACGTAGAAAGAAATTCGGATTACTGTTCAGACGGAGGGTCATTATCACGTCCTGCGAACCAATGATTAGGTGAGCGATGCCAGGCGCGGAACGACCACCCGGTGATACTATAAGTAGGGGTTAGATCTTACCGTAATTTTGATTTATCCTTGTCAGGTGACATTTTTTTATGCAAAAGGAAATTCGCACGGAAAAAATATAGCCGCAGGTCCATTTTCACTGCCACCGGCAATTACATGAGCAACGTCAGGCGCGGTCCGTCCACACGGTGATACCACAAATGAGAGTCAGATTTTATCGTAATTTTAATATATACTTATCAGGTGAATCTTAATGTAAAAGGAATTTCATATGGAAAAAATAGAGTAGGAGGTCCGTTTTCACCGCTTTTGGACCAGAGATTAGATGAGCGACATCGGGCGCGAACCGTCCACGCGGTGATACGGCTCCCGAGGTAGGATTTTGTCGGGCGGTCGTGCAATCTGATAAAAGGTGAGTCGTCGCGGAACGGCGCGGCGCGGCCCGTCGAGACGGACGCGTAGACGGCTGTCAGACTCCTCAAGGTTGCAGCTGACGCTCGTAAAACCCGGTCTCGCTCGAAAATGAAGGTTTCGATACCGCGAGCGAGCGGCTAGTCCGCCCAAAGCCGAGACGAGCCGAGCCTGGCCGAGAGCGCACTTTTTCGTGCGTTCCCCCTTATCGCTCGACAACAGGAAGCGCTCTTTGTGCGGCCACCGATCAATAGCGACGCGATGATAAGCGACGTAAAATCGGGAGCGAGTCTCTGCCGGATCGCGGGACCGACACGGATATTCGGCGGCCTCGCGAATCCGGAGAGAGATGGACCCGAATCTCCCGAGTGGAACCGCCGGAAGCCAGTAGTAGAACCCGGCGAGGGTCAGACCGGCCGTGGAGCACGGGCGAGCAAATACGGACCGCGGGAGATACGGCCTAGATTTATGGGGTGCGGGTTCGGAAGTCGCTGGCACCCATGGTCTCCTCGGAGATGCCGAAAAGGAGATTATACTCGTCAGGGTCGGTGTATCGGATTTTACTTCGGTATCGATTGCGATAGGGATCCCGACGATCAAGTGGAAGTGGGGCGTATAGAGCGAATTTTCTAAAAGGCATGGTTCTTCGTCTCTTCGATTGTTGCAATCTAGTGGTGGAACCTAAAATCAGGGCGATAGGATAAACTCTCGCGATAAATGCAAGGTTTTATGGGGCGGAGTCTGGAAGTCGCTGACATCTGTGCTCTCCTCGGAGATGTCGAAAGGGAGGTAATATTCGTCAGGGTAGGTGTCTCGAATTTTATTTTAGTATCGCTCGCTTCGATTGGGATCCCGATGATGGAGTGGCGGTGCAGGGTACAGGGTGAATTTGTTAAAGGACGAATATAGCCGTAACTTGATGTCAGGATGACAGGATAGGCTTTCGCGATATATGGGGAGAATTTATGGACGATGAGTTCGGAAATCACTATATCGGGGTAGGATCAAACGTTGATGCAGGTCGATATGGGGTGTCTCTCGCGAAGTAAAAATCGCGACGGGAAAGCACCAGCTGGACCGCACTCGGATCCTATCACTTGTCTCCCCCGAGATCGAGCTCGCTGAATTTAGCCCGCTCTCTTTATCCGGTTCTTCAATCGTTCGGATTTACAAGGGGATATCGAGTAACGCGCCGTTTATAATTAGTGGGAGTTGTTCGGACCCCGGGGACAGGGTTTGTCCGGCTTGTGTCGGGTTTCAAAATAGATCAATCTTTCGAGCCGAGCCGAGGGAGTCGCGCGTGGGTTTTGTCAATCGTAAATCTTTAATTACCGTCGACAAATTTGTGCGAACGGAAATTGCCTCGTGCACGACCCAGCGTTCGTTTTCTACGTCCTTCAACGGTGAACCTTTTGCTCCTATTCCGGAATCTGAAACAAATCGAAACATCGATCACGATCTCAATCACCTTGGGCCGCGAAAATCATTTTTAATTTAATTTAATTAATTAAAATAAATCACCTTCAGAATAATTATTCATCATCGCGTGGTTTAAGATCCGAGTCTCGAAATTCTTACGCCAGTATTTGCCGGCGATAATTTCGAGCTCTAAAAAAATTATTAATAACTTAAAAGTCCCCACGAAAGTGCACCACCCAACATTGGGTGATCCGCGCACCGCTGCATTATCCGCACGCGTTACTCTCATGTACTCGAAGCGGAGGCTCGCACCATGCCCTGACAAAGGATCAATTATCTCGCGAAGGCTGACGTCTCTATATAAGTTAGAGGCGTATCGATAGTCGAGTCAGCGCGCTTTAAGCCATGAATCGCAAGATCCCCGAGACGTCGCACGCGCGGCCTATGTACCCGCGGGTACACTCGCGTATATTCACTCGCGCGTACTCGCGTACTCGCACCGCAAGGCGGTACCGCACCTCGCGACGCTCTACCCTCGCGAGTCTATCGACTCGCGGGCGAACAGGTGCACCGGCGCCTCACCTGCCGGCGGGCTGCTCCCCTGCCTCGCCTGCTGCACACCGAGCGCTATAGCTATACCCGTGGCATATAGAGTATGGAGTACGGAATACGGAGTACGCAGCATACAGTATACGATCTAAGGATGCGATACACGGTGCGCTTCGTATACCGCGAAGCGTGCGGCGCGAGGTGTACAGGACGCGTACCGTGTGGCACGGACGGGTGGAATTTGCGAAAGGCGTCGCCAAGTACCGAAATCGCGCATCGGATTTCTCGAGAAAGGTGATAACGCGAGAGGCTTTCATCGCGTCGTAAGAAAATAATTGTTTACGGTGCCAATGAGAAGAATGGTTGAATATGTAGGGGCATTGTATGTTGGTAAAGTGGATTAACGCGGGGCGATGGGTATGTCGTGTGTTCCGAGTAAAGAGTCGACTGTAGGGGAGTCACGAGCAAATGCGAGACCAAGACCAATTTTACTTATCGCCATTTGAGCGTCGACTATAATTTATATTTTAAAATTGACTTAATTCGCGACTCCTTCTCGCTTAACGTGATGGCCGAGGAATCTTGAGGTGAAAATTGCGCATTTTTCTTTAACGGCGCACGGTGGTTAGGACGCTCTCCGGTCTCCATAGTTACCGGGTCGGAGGCGCACTCGTGAAAGTGATTTATTTGCAAAACGCGGGGCTGTCCGTTACGTGTAATTGCCCTTTGAGTAATGCGCCTTACTTGTACTGGTCAGTTTTTCACGGGGCGGTCCGCAGACGCGCTTTGTTTCGCCGTTGAGCAGTTTTTCGGCGTCGTTTTTCTCGATCGTCGGCTCGCTGCCGTTACTCTTGCGTGATTACTCGGCCTTTGAAAGCGGGATCCTCCGGGACGCGGGGGAAAAAGTTCGTAATTTGCCCGGAGTGGACCGCCGGGGCGGCGGAGAAGGAGGCGTCCCCGCAACGGACGTAGCGTGCGCGAAAACGCTGCCGATCGAGCAATGACGGCCGAAACGAGGGCTTAATATCGTAATTGTGTTTACCCGCGAGTCGGATCCGTGACTTCCGGCGCACTTGATGCGCCGTCTTGCAATGGGGGACCGGAGGACCGAAACGGTATTCGTCCGAAGGTCGAGAGGGAGATTATAATCATTTTCATGCTCGCATTTTATTCATTTATTTCTTTCCTTTAACCCTTTCCCTACGGTATATCTTAATACATAGTACACGTGGCAGACGGGAAACGATGAACCGTAACCTACGCTACGGACGGCGAAACTTTTCGTGGGTGAATCTTTTTTTATCCGTTGCTATGCAATCGTTGCGTCGCTCGATGATACCACAGCCGTCTATAAACGTCAACGGTATGTTACAAAAGAAAAATGCTCAAAGCGTCCAGAGACGCCATGGGAACGAAAGGGTTAACTCTCATCGTGGATCGATTAAGCCTTGGATAAAGTTATTTTTATGAACGCGGATAATACACGCGTTGGGATCACTTTTTGGCCACTAGTACTAACGGGTAGCATAATCGAAAATTGGGTCATCTTGACTCGACGTCGTCATATCCTAAATGTGTACAAAAATGTGAAAGTGTCTCTTGAGAAAAATAGATTCTCATTTTTTTCTCTCTCTCTTTCCGACTGTTATCAATCGCAAGTACTCACGTGAGCATGTGGCGATGTGCTAGAATGTGCAAATACAATGTGCAGATCTACGATATGATGATAGTGGGTTAAAATTACCCAATTTTCGTTTAGGCTTTAAGGTCGGCGGTGTCGATTGCGAGGCTTTCCGAAAAGCCCGATCGTAAATGATTTTCCCGTCAACTGGATGACGGGGGACACGCGCAATGTTTACATCGGGTGTGTCGTTAAACCCAGAGAGAGGTTCCCGTCTGGTATCGCGGGCCGCCCGATTGATTTTCCCGCGGACTGGCGAGTTTCCCTCAGCCGGGCCGAAATGGAAAGTATATCTCCGTCCCGCATAACCGGGAGCCGCAACAATGTGTTTATCGGCAGCGGTTCGCGCGCATCCGCTATCAAACGGGGTCGCTCGAATAAGAAGCGGACCGGGGACCGAGGGTACGCGTAGGGATGAACCGATACCGTCAAAGTATCGATACTTGTTACTTGCGTTAAAAAGAAAAAAAAAGAAAAAAGTTTAGATATCAACTCGTTCTGAATTCAGATACCCACTAGAAGGCATGCACTAAGCAGAACGATAGGAAAATGCTCTTGCAGTGAATGCCTTTATTATTCAAAATACACTTTTCGTATTGGTCGGTTTGACGCTCCAAGAGGATACGCTTAAAAAATGAACGAAGAAGTATCTTCTCATTGCGTCCACTCCATCCGATTCGATACAAGTACTTTTTGCCGATACCAAGTATATCGATGTCACATGCATTTGTGCATCCATTATTCCAAGCGTCGTTTTTACGGGGCGCCTCGTATTTGTAGGGGCGTTAAATCCGCCCAAAGCGCTCCTCCAATCGGCGCATCAACGCGCCGATGAAGCATCGTCGTTTCTTTCTCTTTCCGTGACCCTCTCTCTTTCTCGCTCTCCGGGGCGACCGTTAACGTCCGGCTCTGTATGCGTAAATCCCGCGCCGGAGAAAAGTTGGGCCCCCGCGTGCGCGCGCAACTCGCGGGTGTGCGCGTGCGCGTGCGCCCTCGCCGACCAATAAGCGACGAGGACGCAGCCTGGCGTCGCAGGGTGGAGGAAGCCGGGAGCCAATGAAATCCCCTGGGTTTTCCGGCATCTACCGATGTATCGCGAACACAAGGATAGGTTAGTATGCGCGCGCATGGACCCAGGTGGGAACGCGTCGCGCCCTCGCGCGTTCGTGTTCGCGTTTGGGTCAGAGAGAGAGAGAGAGGGCCTGGTGGGGTGGCGACGGGGGAGAAAGAGAGGGAGGGCAAGTGTGGGTAAGTGTCCGAAAGGAGGAGACGTAAAGAGATCGCCTCTCGTGAAAATACAAAACCGGTTCGACTCTTGGCGATTCCCTCTCGATTCTCGTTCCCCGGGGCTCGCGCGATCCCTGCTCTCTCGCCGCCCGTCCACGAAAACTGCAACGTGATCGGAGGTGGACGAGGGCGGGGACGGTGTTTTGCAAATTGAATTTCCTACGGCGAGAGGCCAGGGGGTCGCCTATGGGACAGGGGCTGCGTCAGGACGCGCTACGGGGGGCGATCGAGATTTCGGGGGGGGTCAGGGATCTCGGAGCAGGGCACGGCTGCTTGGAAATTGAAACTCTTCTCGGTTAAGGACGACCGGTACGTCGAATTTTCATACATTTTTTTCTCACTTCTAATTAAGGAATCATCTTGATTATTTAGACGTATAAGTCATTATCTCGCGAATAAGCTACTCTCGGAAGTTGACCCGAGCTGCGGAAACTCCGCGGCGGGAATGTCCGCGATGGAAGAGAATTTCGCAACCCAGGAATCGTGCGAGACTTTGTGAGGACTCAAGTGGCGCGCCATGTGTCGTTACCTAACCCCTCCCAAAATCAATAAAAAGCCCTGGTTATTACATAAGGTCGAGGCATTGCCGTCTCGCCGTCTCTGACAGCGCCGTGGATGAATCGAATAATAATCCCATTCGAATATCCACCAGAGATTTGGTAACAAAGGGACCATGTGGTTGTCAGGACTTCCCTAAGGGCCTCCATACTTACATAATAAAATTTCAATCGATTCGGTCCACCCACCTCGGAGGAAAGTCTCCCTAACGAGGGGCGCTTTCCCATCGCCTTAAAGGTGCATTTTGAGTCCCTTAAAGTACCCGTCTCCTTTCGCGAGAAGGGTTTCAAGGTGACGGTTCGCACATTGCTGCCCGATTTACGAGGGCCGCTGAATAATGCTACACGGGCTACAAATGTTTACCTAACCAATCAGGGGTTAAGAATCTCGGGGACCGAGTTAGAGCCTCTTGGCGCTCCACCAGAGTTTGGGAGCGATATATATGCGCACGCAGTGGCGGAGAGAGAGAGAGAGAGAGAGAGAGAGAGAGAGAGGGTCGTAAAGGAGCGGAGGCACACTTAGCCGAGCACTGGCAGATGTAATGCCTGGTCCCAAGGGTCCCGGTCTAGACGCACGCCACGAGGCTCGAACTACTTCCGACTTTAACGAGGACATCGGGACCGGCGAGTGGAGGGCGATTTATCGCAGCCACTCCGAGGAATGCCTGATACGCGTCTGCACACCTACGCGTTATCGGCCCCCCCCTCGGGACGCGCCTTTGAGGCCGCGAACTTTAGTCTGGATCCGTCTCGGGGGACGCGTCTCCGAGTGGAGTGGATCGTGGAAGGGTTGCCAAAGTCCTTGCTTCTTCCGCCGATCCTAATTACCCGCGGTCCCTGGTTTTCCTTTGAGACGCGAACTTCTCCTATGACGAGAGTTCGAGTAGGGCTCAAAGGATCGGAACCGATAAGCGTATCAAAGTCAAAGAGTGCCCGATAGGCGAGACGCCCAGCTCGGAGCACGTAGCGCCCAGGTGGACGTTCGAACTGATTTTCTCCAGAAGAGTTCGTCGAATGCGAGGACAAAAAGGAGGGCCCTTAATATGCGTTTTCATCGGAAGACGTTATATTCGATGTTCACGACATGGCAGAGGTTTTGGTGACGTCGGTGAATTTCTGGGAGGTAGGTTAAGGGATGCTTTCCTAGGGAACGGGATAAAAGTTCAGGACGCAGCGTTCGTGGGGCTCCACGCGTTAAAGTATACACGAGCTCTCGTGGTCGTCGAGTCAACTTGGAATTTCGCCTCGGCCAGGAAAGAAGGGGCCCCTCTTGCCGGCTCTCTAGTGCTTATCGTTAAACGGGCTCTCCCGGCGCGGTTGGCGTAACTTACGCGATGCATTCGGATGCAAGTAGGCTTTCCCGCTTAGCCCGACCTCGATGGATTTTTCTTTAGCACGACCGCGGCCGCGGAGCGGGTATTTGCAGAATCCGCGAGGCGCTCGGCTCGATGACACGACGGGCTTTTTCGAGAAGCGGCGCTCCGCTCCCGTGGCGGCTCGCCGCTCCCGGGGATCCGCATTAGCGCGACTCGATCGATCCTCGTGGCGTAGAGCTCCTTTAAGAAGCAACGAGCCGTAAAGTGAGCAAGTAAACGTCCCGCACTCGTGCCGCGCTCGTGCCGCGCCTGAGTGGTCAGCTAACGCGGCACCCCGCTCGACCGGCGACCGCCGCGCTCGAGCCCGAGCCTGAATTCGCGCCTGAATCCGCACCTTGAGCCTGCGCCCGCACTTACGCCCGAGCCTCCGCCTGCGCCTGAACGTCCGAGCCCGTATTGGACCGCGACCCGGCGGCGACGCAGCATCTCGGCCCGATTTTCCTCCTTTCCGTCAACACTCGAGGATTCACCGCCGCGCAACTGCGACAGGTGTTGGACCCGCCGTTCGGAAATGCATCTTAATAGCCAGAGGACGGTAATTTTAATTCCTTAGGAAAGGAAATGTACGCGATACACGTAGAATGGGAGAGGAAAATCTCCCATCGATTCTCGAATTAGTCTTAAGAGTAGGGTTATGATCTAAGTGAACCCCTGATGTAACGTCCTAAGGCACAGTAATAAGGCGAACGAGAACACGAGAAACGTTCGTGGCTTCCCGAAAGCGTCTACGTACTTTTTCATTTTTTTTTTACCTCCGTTTCGCCAGAGGCCAATTCGCAACGGTTCGATCCCTCGGTGATCGTGACCTCGGGAAGATGCCCAGGTGGAAAAGTGGCAAGGGAGTCCTCGAGGACTCCAGTTGTGCAAGGCATAATGGAAAACGGAACGGCGGCCTAATTGGCGTTATCTCGAAATGGAGGACGCGCGGCTCGGTGCTCACCCATCATGGTCATCAAGCAGATTGAATATTAGCCTATATTCGGTGAATGCAATCAATAGCTCGAGAAAAAAGTCTATTCGTCGGAGCACCAGCGGCCTTGGAGGCCGCGGTGAGTGCCTCCTCGTCTAATGACAACCCGGGACGGTATCGCGAGCAGTCGTCGCCGTTCAATCGAGTCCTTGCTCGTCCGAGATCGAGACCGGGTGCGATCTTCTCGCTCGCGTTTGTCGGACAAGGGGACCGACGAGAGGATGCACCGCGCGAATAGCGAGCTAAGGCAAAGTAAGGTCGCGACGAGGCCCCGACAAGGCAGAAAATCGCTCTCGCCGACGAGCCTGGCGCTTTTAGCCCGGCTAGCACGAGAGGAACTCGGCTATGGCGAGCTCCTCAACATCGGATTGGCTCCGTTCCAGCAGCGAATCGCCTCTAAACGCGCCTTTGGCTACCCCGCCACCCGGTGGTCATTACTTGGCCGCTACACCTCGCAACTTCGAATTTCACTTGAATTCGAGATTCCGCCTCGTTCCCCGAACACGAGTGTCCTTCCCAACGAACATCGGCGTCGTTCCCATTAAGCACCTCCCGACTCCACCCCGTCACCCAGAAGGCGGTGGAAATAACGAGCGGTTTTCGGTCCACGAAATTTCCCAACAAATTTCATCTCCCAGGATCCTATCGACTGGAATCTCGATTTTGAGCCGTACCCTTCCCTAGTCGTGAATTCTCGATTCAAGAAGTCCGTCCGCGGGAACCAATTGAATCGTATGGATGTAGCTCTCTGTAGGTGCTCCCTCTCGGGTTAATTTTCCTTTTTACCCTCTTATCACACTTTACGGGTCGTCGTGCCACCGGAACCGCTCTTCGCAATCCGAATCTTCTCTTCTCTCGAGTCTTCTTCTCGACGAAAGCGTACTGCTAGTGTATTTCTTTTTTTATATACTACTTCTCTTTTAGAAATAATCTACGCCGTGAGAAATTCCTTGTAGGTCCTACTTCACCACTTTTCGCGAGGAGTTGGAGACCTCTCCTCCCGTGGACGGGGTCTCCGCTTCTCTCGTCCCGGTAAGAGGGATTATATCGATCCCGGGCACGGCGGTGCCATTATAATTGCCAGTTATTAGGTATTCCTCCGGCAGCGCGGCCCCGCCTTGGGCGCGCTCGAGGTAAGGCCATCGTCTCGCCATCTCGCGATCAACCATTTCCGAGGTGTCAGTCACGAAGCCGACCGCGGATACTTGCACGGATATATCCTCTCGCACCAGGGTCCACGTCCGTGTTTGCCGGTCGACGGTATTCCTGTCACGGTCCTCGGGATGACCCGGGTCTGACCCGGCCCGACCCGGACCGACTCGGCCCGACTCTGCAGCATCTGTCGGCTGACGAGGGTCAGGGAAGGGGCTACGGGAATATCGTCACCGGGCACATGCCAGGGATATCCTGGAATGCGACCTGGACCCTGTCGCGAAAAATCCCGCAATCTTATCGGCCACATCTAAATTGAGTCGCGAAGAAAGTTCCCCTCTATCGGCGGATCTAGGCAGGAATTTCTTCAGGGTTAGCTTGGCGCACCGAGTGTCGTGGGTCCACGGGGTCGGAATTAATCGACTACGATTATTTACAAGTTAGATAGTTGCAACGAGACGGCGTGGACTAATTTCGGGGAGCCGGGTTCAATGGGTTCTGGGACGGCTCGTTGGAACGTACACATATCGTCAGTGGTATATTGGCGCAAGGATCCTGGATTTCGTGCTAACATGAAATGTTGCTAAATGTTACCGATACGAGCTGTAAAACAGGCGCAATTCCTTAAAGGGGTATGATATACAACTGCAAAAGGAATGAATAAATCTACAGACGGTAACTTTACAAATTGCAACGTTATTCCTTCTTTTCTCCGAAGTGGGTGTACCGAATCGTTTCAAACATTAGACCGTGAGTACGAAGGCTATATGCAAGGTCTTGATATCCATGAAATTTCAATTTTTAATCATTCCTTTATAGACACATTTATCATTTTTCATAGATTAAATTTCATGGGCCTCCCTTACAGTCTCCATGTTTGCACCGATTTGGAACGATTCTGTACGCCTAGTTCGGTTTGATGAACGATTGATCTCTCAGATGCCACTTTCACATACCTTTATTAGATGGCTCTGCCAGCTTTGATAAAAAGTGTAACAAAAAAGCAATGAAAAAAAGCAATAAATTTTTATGTATAATTTATATAGGTCTGCTGATGTGGCTCTGCTAGCTTCGGAGACTTCTTAAGGCCTACAATTAGAGGTTCTGGGTAAAGTGTCGACTCGCGCACGATTGATGGAAACGAATATTTGGGATATACAGCAGTAAAAGCAGGATTTACGTGTCGTTGGCGACACCAAGCCGAGTGCTTCTCGCGTTCCAGACTCGGCGATCCGGGCTCGCTCTCGGCGATGTTCCGTCTTCGTTTATCAGCGCGCGTGCGACGAGGACGGTCATGTACTTCATTAGCGTACCGCTATGCGGAGAATGCCACTGCACGCGGTGTTTATACTCGCATACCCCAGTGTACTGGATCGGCGCCGATCGTATTCCACTTTCCTCGCGTCTTCTAGCCGCGCGTTATCGGCCGCCCCGCGTTTTCCAGCCGCGATAACCCCGCCGCAATTAAGCCTCGGCCGTTCGGCCCCCTGTAACTGCGCGAACTCGATCGTCGCTTTCGATCGACTCGAAGACCCTCGATGAACCGATCGAGGAACCTGAAAATGCTCCCTGGACGTTGTATCAGGGAAACGACGATGTATAGGCTATATCATTAACGGTGATACGTAAATCCTGGGTACGGTTACTCTTGATTTTCATATGCACCGGTCGAAGCCGCAAGTTAAGGTGGCATGAACGGGTCATTCTATGTATATAGAAATGTGAAAATATTTATAAAACTTTTCCCCAAACTCGGTGCACTGAATCATTTGAAACTTCAGCACGTGATTAGGAAGGCCCTAAAGAAGAACATGATGTTCGTGAAATGTCATTAAAAAAAAATTTTTTGTCATTTAGCCTAGACTAGAATCCAGATCACGTTTTCTTTTTTTGTGAAAAATGAAATTTCACAAGCATCGCGTTCTTCCTTAGGGCCTCCATAATCACATGCTGAAGTTTTCATCGGCTCGGTGCATTCAGTTTGGAGAAAAGTTTTATAAATATTTTCACGTTTTATGTATATACAATGACCCTTTCGTATCACCTTAAGTACTCCGGTTTGGATTTTCGTGGTATACATATTTGCTAGATTGATTCTCGGGTTTGGGGTGGTTTCATCTCTGGTCCCTCGGGCTGACAGACGTTAATCAAAGAGACGGCCAAATCGGTTTCGTCGATATGGTCCTCCCCCGTCCTCCGGGAGCAAATCCTCGCATCGTGATTCGATTAAGCACCTTTGATTAGTTCCCTAATTGCCCCCTGGATCCTCTTCGAGGCCCAATTAGGTATAGATGTACCTCGCGGTCTCGCGACTTGGACGGATTCGGCGCGACGTTCTCCTCAGACGAATAATAAACAGCTCCATCTTGGTCACGGGCGTCGAGGGCCCGCGTCGTGGCAAAGCCTCCGAAGTCGGGGAGTACGTAAAAGTAGGAAATAAAATCAAGGGGTTTACGACGCCCTCGGAAGCCTGGCGAGGCCCGGCGTGCTAAAAACGTCTCCGACCACCGCGAGGCTCATCCGACTTGGCTCCGGAGGTAGGGATGAACCGATACTACCAAACTATCGACGCCTGTACTTATTACTTGCATCGTCACAACATCTCGAAAGAAAAGGTATCGATACGTCGGGTCGAATCGCGATATCAGGACGTAAATGTACAAAGCAAATCTATTCCCTGTTGAACGCGGAGTGCGTTGAGTAGGAGGAGAATATCGTTCTGAACGAGTTTATTAATAATTTCAAATTAATTCCCATTGATCGGTTCAATGTTCGAGCAAGTACGAAACAGAATTGAAGAAAAAAAGTAGACGGAAAAAAAAGACATTGGCACTTTTAGCAAAGGACGGCATTGCCGATGTTCGCGCTCACTGCAGGAACAATCGTACCGACAGCAAAATGATTTGCAATTGGAGCGAGTTTTTTTTTTGGAAAATGTGCTCGATAAATTGTTGACTTATCCAAACAATTTTAGGTTAACTTGGAAAAATTGCGCCCCGAATCAGCTCTGGACAAGATTGGCCGCAGTTCCCCCGCGACCTTTCCAAATCCGAGCCCTCCTTGTCTCTCTCAGTTGACGATAACCTCTTCCTCTTCGATAGTTTCGTGCCTGTTTATTGCGCCGTGAGTTGGTCGGCACGACGGGAATCAGGACGTCGAATTAGGATGCCTGATATAGGACGATAACTGCATTATTGTTGATTATAATTTGAATCGTGGTTTATTTGCGGCTCGACCTTTTGGCCGAGTATGCGAGGGGATTTGGAACGAGACTCCATGTTTTGGAGCACTTTAATAGCCGGATGATAAGTCGAAGGTCGAGAATCTCTGGTTTTTTCGAAAAATGGTTTGGGATGCACTGTTTTTTATTTCACGTCTGATTTATTGTAGAAGGCAATGCCGTGGTCTTTTTTGGAGGATTCTGGAGACCTTTGGGGTTATTTATTTATTTTTTTCTTGTCGGGTGAATGCCAGGAAACTCGGGACCTCGTTTGAAGACTCAACGGAGAGGTGCATCGTAGACGTCCGAATTGAAGAATTCTTTGCCCGGGGGAACGTCAAAAATCCGAGGTTTATCCACCGTCTCGGTCGCTCGGTGAGTCAGAGGAAAGACGGCCATCGACTGTGCTCTCAAGGACTCCTTGCACTCCATCGCAGTCGTCGACTGCACGACGACTGCACGTCGAATACACGTTGACTGCACGTTAACCAAGGTTATGGTCAGGGTGCCCTCGGATCGATGCGATCTGTTTGCAACTGCGAGCGATACCTATTACCTGCACTCTGTGCAATTCGAGTCTGGCTTGAATTTCGAGTCCTCGAGTCGCGTCTCCGCGAAGGAGAATTATCCAGAAGGTGGCTGAAAAGCGAGGGAAGACAGTTTATTTGCGTCAAACAATTATTCTTTGAATTAATAAAGTATTTTCTTCGTTCAATGAATTGTTTTTCCTCAGGGTAGTCTGCTCTGTATCACAGCGATTCCTCGTTACTCTTATAATTAAATCTAACACGTCAGTCTTTACGAATTAAAATCAACGTCTCTTGATCGAAAGTCGGAAATTTGAAAAATCGGGGCGAGAAGGCCGACGAGTTAGGATTTCTTGGAAAATTTGCATAATTTGGAAAATTGAAGGGAAATGAAAAATGACGTCGAAGGTCGGCTGACACGGGGGGAGCGCCTTCTCGCGTGCGCGAATCGCGCGCGACTGACCTACCTCATCGTTCGCGTTCGCACCTGTCGGGCGACGCCGCGAGCGACTCGCGATTCGCGGAGCGCGCCGCGCGCTGCCTTTCTCCGGACCTCCTGGGAAAATGGTACCCCGGGGGCACCCTTTCCCGGGACAACCGACGGCGATCTTTGCCCGTGACGTGTGGCCGCATGTAAATGCCGCGCTTAACCCTGACTTCGGCGTGGAACTGGCCGAACGACCCCTAAAGAACGGTCACGTCCCGTTTTACAGCGGGTCCGCGGGTCTCCAACCGGGCCCAAGGTATTCCGCTCGCTGTTTGCCCGGGATTGCTTTTCCCTTTCCTCGGGAGTTTTTCTCTCGGCGGACCTCGCGGTTCGTGATTCACATTTTCGTGCACTCCGGCGTTATGCGCGCCCGAAAGACCTTGCCTCGTGGCAGACTAAAAAGCGAAAGTATTCCGGCGTCCGTGATAAAATCTCGCTCGGCGCGGCCTGGGAAAGGCACGAAAACGTGCAACCATGCCATATCCCATTTCTTTAAAATAATACCCCAATACGAGAGATCCCGACGTCGAATCGTTTACGGAATTTTTAGCCAGGAGGAAAATGTGCTGAAAATTAAAGATGTTTAAGGGGATACGAAACTGGCGATGAAAAGTAAATCGTTTATGATGCTTTTCTCCAAACTGGGTGTACCGAGTTTTACCACGTGAATATAGAGTCCCTGAGGAAGATCGTGACATTCATAAAATTTCATTTGTATTCAATTCGTTCGTAAAGGTTTTTTATTTTTGATACAGTGAAGGAAATTTCATGGATGCCCAGATTTTTTTCAGGGCCTCCATATTCGTATGACAAAAGTTTCAAGTAATTCAAACACTCAGTTTTGGAGAAAAGTATCATAAACGATTGTCATCCAAAGTGTACGAATTTTAACACCTCCCCGTGAGGCGAAATAGACGCATTAAAAATATTTCTGGGAGTTTTGAGGGTAACTCCATCCGTGGAATTTATGAGAACGAGTTGCATACTGGTTAGGATCGCATCCTGCCTGCAGTCGGGATGCGGCGATCTTCTTTTTTCGAGCGGTTGTTTACTTAGCACGGTATGGTGCAGCAGCCTCTAGGCTCGCCGGATATATATTGTGACGTGGTAAATTTTTGCCGCATCACGACTTCCAAATTTCTGCCGATCGTTGCCTTTTTCGTGTATTACAGGATTCTAGGTCCGACGGTCACCGACCAGAGGGAGGGGGACAGCGGTCCTATAGTTGTTTAATTTTGGTTGCTTTTTGATTTAACCCGAATCCTGTTTTTTTTTTATCAAGTTTCCCGACTCGGTCTTTTCTCGTTCTATTATCTCGCCCCTTGTCTTTCCCGGCGCCGAGTAGCCGTGAATCCCTTTTGTCTTTGCCAGATCGCGTTTTCTTGCGAATCCGCTGTAATTTTCAATTGTTTCGATTCTGACCTGATTCTCTTTGGAGTGACTTTCCGTCAAACCCCGTTTCTTTTTATAATTATCTATTATCCGCGGCCCAAATTGTTCGATAACTTATTTTTCTAATCCTTTTATTGTTCGAATAAATTGGTGAATTCTTTATTGGCTTCACTGACGTTTTGATTTTCTGGGCTGAATTCTTCCAAATTTCCCCGATTTGAGCTTTTCTCACAATTTTTTTGTGGCTCGGAACCTATCCCCTCGTTCATGTTATTCGTCAATGTATATATAAAGGGCTGCATTTTTCACCTCTCGAAGGTTCATTGAATCGTTTTTGAAAATCGGACCCCCGGCTGGCGGCCGAGGTCGGGGGGCGAGGAGGAATTTAAATTATTCGCTTATAAGTCGGCGACGGACAGGCACACGGAGAATGTCGCGACCCCATGTAAATCGGGCATCTGACCCTGGCTCTGGTCCCGCGCTGGATCGACTCGTCCCAGTGCGCAAAGGACGCGAAGTGCATTGAGTGCATCCTTGAGTGCGCCGGCTCTGCCCGTTCAGAGTGGAGGCAAGTCGGTGGAAATTTCCGATACCCTCGGCCGGGCCTCCGGCACCTTTAATCAAGACATTTATTACGTCCCCACTTTTATCCCCCTTTTTCCCCCCCAAGTGAATTCGCGTTCCCTTGGAAAATTGAATGTTAATCCTAACCGTTGTAACTCGGGTCCTCGAATTTTGGGTCGCTGGTAAACTTTTCCATTTAGGCGATGCACTGATAAGAGATGAATCTCGGGATCTCTCGGAGGCGGGGGACACGCCGATCGAGTAACTGGGTTAATCTTGCGTCTCAGTCCGCGGCATGCACCTAGGCCGAGGTAAAGGATGAAACGGACAGCGTTTGCCTCTCCGTCTCGCTCCATCGGCCTGCGTCGGGACGAGATAAAAGATTAAACTCGGTTAGCCGGTTGCGATCCTCGATCTCGGTTGCATCTCGCGTTCTGGGGTACCGTGGAAAGGAACGAACCGGGTTGGACGGGGTAAACCGGACTTCGTCTTCTCGTATTCGACCGTGCCTTCTCCGTTATCGCCTCTTCGCAGACCCCCCTCCTGTGGGCATTATCGCAACCATAAATACATAAATAAATAAATAAATGAATAAATCTTAATTATTATTCTCACCTTGAATGCGTGAGAAAGGAGACCACTATAGTGGCGCTTCGTAAAAAATCGTTGAAAAAATTGGGCGGAAGCCACTATAATGGCGCTTCGTAGTTAAATGGTTAAAAAGTAAAAGCGATCGGTCGCGAATCGCAAAGAAACGCGTCCTAGTCAATTTGGCTGGACTAATACTCGAGTGTACGTCCCAGTGGGTCTATTCAGAAATTCGGTGTTTTCGATCCGCGTTCGGTCCGCAAAGCACGAAGCGGAACTCCGGGATGCCAATATGGCGGCTCTTTGAGTTTCGGATGCGTCCCCCTCGCTATGGTTCGCCGACGGCGGCGAATTCGGCGTTTGATGGATGTTGACCGGTTCGCCCGTTTCTGGGAACTGGTTTATTACTACTTCATATAGTAATGGGTTTATTTAACGCGTTGGCTGACAAGCCATTCGATTTCGGCTGACGTTCCCGGCTAAAATTTCTCTTGCCGGGGCAGCAGTGATCAATGGATAATATCAAACTGCATAATACAGACAGTTTCCGCGTTTACAAATTAATTGCCTTCTGGCGACAGTTTGTAAATCGACAGTATGCAAAGTTCATCGCGTACGATTTAACTCCTTCGACGCCAACGGCGACTAAACTCATCGTCAACATATCCGTTGATATTTAAAAAAAAGAAGAAAAATGTTAAAATACCCGGTGAAGCGTACATAGGCGTACATACAATTCCTAAAGTGAGAACCGCTTGTAGGTAATACTTATGATACTCCAGGACGTGAGAAATCTGAATTCCTAATATATATTTAATATTCATAACGCATAATACTTATGTCACGGTATATTAATGTGAGGTTTGGGTTCAGAAGCACGGTTATCGTCGCGATCGATTCCTGTATCTTGGCAGTCTCGTTCATCCCGATCGATCCGATGAATTGGTGATCCAGCCTCGGTCGATCGACGTTCGCGGTCCTCGGTTTTATATTCCCCTTCCATCCGTTGCTCCACGCCTCGCTTTTTCCCGGGGCCGCTCGTCGATTTCTCCGGCGATCGTGCATCGTCATCGAACGCACCGGCGAGTTTCTAGCCGTCCCGAATAAACAAATAAAAGGGCTCTTGTCCGGGCCGGGTCTTTCGGTAAGATCCGATTGCGTCGGCAATATCGCCTCGTTTCGCGAGTGAGCGGACCGGCGAGCCGGTCGTGCGGTTTCACCGCGGCCGTTTTCACGCGGCGCGGCGGTTCCGCGCCTCCCGCTGCACCCGTGATTCACGGACCGCGACTATGGCAATAGTCGCAAAGAACCGAGATCCGAGTTCTTTGCTTGGACCGAGCACGCCTTGACCGGATGAAATCCGAGTTTTCCTGGAGCAGGGGAGACCCGAGTGTCCTTGTTGCCCTTTTTGCCTTAATTGTCGAAGAAGTCGTTTCGATGATTAATGGAACGATTGATCGGGATTTCGAGTGTCAATTGTCGAGGAAATTGTTTCGACGATCGAAGGGAACGATCGTTGGCGATTTTTTTCGGAGCAGGGGAGACCCGAGTGTCCTTGTTGCCGTTTTTGCCTCATTATTGCATTATACTCGGTGAATTTAAAAAAATTCAGGTATTGCTTGTAATTTTCCTTAATTTCGTTCAGTCAATCCTTCTACTCGTATACTAGCCAGTAAAGACCTACAGTGCACAAGAATTTCTTTTTGTCTAGAAAGTGATCTTTTCACCTAATTTCGATCTCGTAATAGATCGCCGGTACCTTGGGTTTCATGTGTAGCGCTTCGTTTGAAAATCCCCAGTTTTTATGAATTTTTGCGTTGTGTGTTTCTCAAAACTTCTCCTAGTAAACGTCTAACTTCTAACAGGATCCGTTTACGGAGTTGCGCAACTCTCTTCGATCCCATCGAGAGATCGAAAGCGTCGCGAGATATCGAGCTCTCCGATCGCCTGGTAACAGCCACCGAAATATCGATTCGTCGGCCAGACTCCCGCGGGGCGTCCGGAATAAATTGAAATTTATGTAAAGACACGTCGAGCGGCGAGCTTAACGCTCGTCCGGTGGTGGTGGCGGAAGTCGGACGACGCCCGGCGTCGCCACAGGGCGAAGCTCTCTCCTACGCGCGCGGCTCTTCCGCGACGCCCGGCGTCGTTCGTTGAACTCGATCAATGAGGAAAATCGAGAGCTCGTGCTCGACCGGTGGCGTCAGGCACCGAAAGCACCAAGGCCAGCACGAATTCTTCCCTGTACAAAGAGAAAAGCGTGCATCGGAATTACCGTCGATTACCCTCCAGAAATGGGAAGAGATATTTCCTTCAGTGATAAGAGATGATAGCGCGAGGGATAGAAAGTTTCCTCAGATAGGAGGTTAAAATTGTAGAAATCGATCGATGATACCGGAAATCGGGTGCAATTATTACGTACATTAGATTTCTTTACATATGTGCAAGTTACAGAAAAGTAGCGCGCACCGAAATTACCTCCGATTATCCTCCAAAAGTGGGGAGGGATATTTCCTGTATGATAAGAAATGACAACGCGAAGGAGAGGAGCTCGAAATTCCGTTAATCGATAGATGGGTCCAGAAATCGAATACAATTCTTACAGTTCTAACCGAAGAATTCTTGTTTAGACAGTTCAAATATATATGACCAAAGAATATATCGTGCCACAGTTCTAGTTTTAGCATGGACTGTCCTCGTAACTCGTACTCCTTCCTCCCGATGACTCGAGTTACAATTAAAAAGTGAGTCCGAATTGACTCGAATATACACCTGACTCGAGTTTCAGCTGAAATATCCGTCTCGTACCTAAAAGCGAGTCGCGTGGGGCGAGGAGAAATCGCGAGGTCTCCGAGGAACCGATCGATTCGGGCGGGCGTCGGGGGTTCAATGTTCTATTTTGCAGGGGCACTCGGGTTTCCACTCATCCGGGGCCGCGGCGTGTTCCGTTAGGACCCGGCGGTTTTCTTCGGGCCCGTAACGAGCGCAATTAAACTCGCAAATGGGTCCTCCTCGTCGAGACTGGTCGTGTGCGTCGAAAGGAGTCGTCGCGAATGGAGCTTCCTCTCGACATTCCGCGCGATCCGAAGTGTGCCTTTGGCCTTGAAGCGAGCGTACGGTGCTCGTTTAAAGAAGGGGACCGATCGTAAAATCCGCAATTTACCGACCGAGAGAGAAAGAAAGAGGGAACCAGGGAGGGAGAGAGAGAAAGAGAGGGAGGTCGCCGAGGACGAGCTCTCGAATTTTCATAGGTGACTTCCGTCATTTCAATTCAATTCTGGCTCGTCCCATTCATCCGAGCGCTTCGCTTTCCGGGCTGCGCGATGCAACTGCGATGCAACTGCGGTGCATCCATTCGTGAGGTACTTCGCGGTAGCATATCGTAACGATTTCCCAAAAATGACACACGACAGAGATAGTTCTCAAGAATTTATCCGGGAACTTTCTTCGTTAGAATTTTCCGAACTTCGTTAGGGGCAAGTGCAAAAGTTCTTTCGTCGTTTAAAAACACCACCCCGCGATGCCTTGGAATCCAGAACTCCTTAAATCGGGAATTCTTCATTTTTACGGAGTTTTTTCTTTATCTTTACAAGGCAGACGGCTAGTTTGAGGATTTCTCGCTGAATTTGCCACGGCGGAGTTTTGCGAATTTATTTTCTACCTCGCGGTTCATTCTCTTTCCGTGAAATTTGGATGTAAGTATTCGCGGGGAAAAGCGACGGGTGGGAACGCAGTGCAGTTATAATGCACAATAGCGTAAACTGCGTTACAGTGTTCCTGTGTTATCGCTCTTGTTGCCGTCCCAGTTTCCTCGGTCCGCACGCAAGGCGGCTCTCCGACTCGCGTATCTTCAGCCGCGCGACAACGCGCGAGTCGCTCCCGATTCGCTCCCGGGAAGCCTCGAAATGAAAATCAGATAAAAGGGGGAAAAAATATGGGGAGCTGGAAATTGCCCAAATCCACATTTCCCATGCGCATTCGCGCCCGTCGCGCGATAGGATTTCGATAACCGAGGCTCGCCGGGGGCTGCGTCGAAAAATTTGGCGCCAGCCAATCGTAAGATTATACGCCGCCGCTGTTTGGCGGGCTCGGAATCAGCCCTTTATCCGGAGTTCCGTCGGAATTCCATCGGGATTCCATCCAGGTTCCATCGGAGTTCCATACGCCGGAGCGTCGAATCGTATCGATCTCGGCATTCGCCTCGAGCCGAAATCGAAGTATCGCCGCGAACCAATCGCCGGGAGAGCGGTTACACTCTTTTTCCCCTTTCGGCTCGAATTTCATTAAAGCATCCCCTCGTGGAACCGAGGATCCAGGGAAATCTCCATGCTTTAATTTCCTCCTCCGCGAATCGGCACATCCGGCGAATCAGGACTTGGAAAAATGTCTTTGTCGTGGAGGCACATACTCATCCGTGCAGTGAAACGTTGAACGGATTGGAATTGAATTGTATAATAATGACTATATTAATATAACTTATTATTCATGCAGTTATTAAGATTTTCCTGATTTCACGGAAATGTTGATTGTCGTTGTTACTTTTTCAAGAGAGGGCTCGAATGATAAAATCCAGTTAATCAGGGTTCAGAAAAATCTCTCCCACGCAATTGGATGAAACGTTGAATGGCTTTGAAACTGAATCGTTCGATTATTAAATTTTTTCCCGATTTTTCGGAAAAGCCAGCGCTTTCCTTTTGCAAGAGAAGGCTCGATTGATAAAATCCTCTATTCTGGAGGATTCGGATAATGGAGGTTCCATTGTATCCGACGGCGGGTAACGCGCTTCACTCTTGTGAGTCGACCTCGATTATACACATTGGAGTGAGAGATTGCGCGGGTCCCCGATCCATGTTTATATACAGGGCAATCGGGGAATCCCGTATTGTCGGGCTGGACAAAGGCCGCGCATTGTTAACGAAATTTCAGGAAATAAAAATTAATCCAAGGTATAGATTTCAAGAGTGGCATGAATTTCGAGATCGGCGAGAGCGCGTATAGAAAAATCTCGACCGGAAATAAACACTGGCCGTAGGAAAAAGAACGACTGGCGATATCCTCGAAACGAACGCTGCCGTTATCAGTGGCCGTTATCTCACACACAGGAAACTATCTCTCCGCAGGCGTCGTTCTGGCTCCCGAAATTTTTGTTATTAGGTTGTCCAGACCGTTAATGGGATTTTTACCCTTTAAGATTTGACGCTTTATTTTCAAATAAACTTATTTCCTTTTTATATCCATGTTATATACCGTTTCAAAGCGCAGACTTCGCTCTACATTTTGACAACAACACTGTGTATTAAACATTAATTTTCTTTTTCATTGCGGCAATGGCAGGCACTTTTGATCTTCAAGGTTCTCGTCTCCTTCGCGAAGCTTTTATTATTTATTATAGGTTGGTTATCGGTCTCTGCACTGTTAGTATTTTGATTAATTACAGCTACTTAAGGGTCCATTTTCATCTTCTTACAAGAAAATCCCTCGAATTTTCTTCTCTCCCTCATCGCATGAACAGTCGAAATAAAATATATATTGACATTGGAAACACAATGACGGTTATCAAAACGTAGTCTGAGGTCTGAGGTCTGCTTTAAAATGATACCCAACATGGACAAAAAGGCAAAACAAGTTTACTTAAGAACAAAGCGTCGAATCTTAAGTAGCAGCCACCGCGATAACTTTCTGGGAAACCTAACAATTATCCCAAGCGATAGTAAGGCATTTTCTAACTGTCCTAGCGGATCGACGCCATTTCAAAAACGGGATATTTTTCTCCTTACCCTAGGAAAAGACCGGCGTTATCGCTCAAACGAACGGGCTCGTTATCTCTGGGCGTTGGACCAATAGTAGGCGCAAGTGCGGGGCGACTTATCGCGCTCTGCTTCTCTCTCCCTCTCTCGTGTTCGCCGTCGTGGAGAGAAAGAGAGAGAGGCGGCGAATGCGAGGAGTCGGCAGACGATACGCCGCGGAACGCCCTGACATCGGGGTAAAGCTATTTCTGTACGGACTTGAGGCGCTCTCCGAGGTGCGTATACGCGGCTCACGCGTACGCGCATATATGCGTTGCGCCCGGCAGAGAGAAGAGAGACGGAGAGAGGGCCGCCGCGCGAGAGCGAGAGAGAAGCCAGTGAACGAGATAACGCACCGGATTGTATTCCCGCGAGCCAATCGCGATCGAATTATTTATTCGACTTTCTGGCTTCCGGTCTTTCCGAGAGAACGGCCAAGGCACCAATTAATCGAAACTGAGTTCATCGCAGAAGTCGCGGCCTTGAAGAACCGCCGATAAATGATTTTCTAGCGTTGCGGTGGAGTTCTCTGGGATTCGTCCGCGCGCACAAGAAGAAACACTTCGGAGTGCATCTCGAATCTTGCAAGGTGCAGGTTCATTTTCTATACGGATTTCACCTTAAGGTGATTTAAAAGTGGCCTCTGAGGGGTTTAATCGTTCGACGCTTTTCTCTAAACTGGACGTTTGAATCGTTTGAAACTTTTGCCACGTGAACGCAGGAGGCTCCGAAGAAGATATTCACTCCCATAGAATTAGATTTTTCTATAGAGAATTAAAAAGTGTTAATAGATAAATTGAATAAAAATGAAATTTCATTAGCGTCAGGACATTTCTTAGAACCCCCACATTCAAGTAGGAGAACTTCAAAGTCTTCGGAACACGCCGTCCGGAGAAAAGTTTGACAAACGAGATCCCGAAGACGCCACTTTCGTGTCACTATAATTGCGGTTCTTATCCAATTTCATCTTAATTGAGTCTCTCGATCGGCCTGATAACTCGACGTGCACGGGTGACATTCCGGGAGATTATAATTCGCCGGGCCTCGTGGTCGGTGACAAAAGGAGTGCGTTTAGAAATTATCGCCGCTCTCTTTCTGCCGCCGCATTGTGTCGTAAGCTCCGTGGGAATGGACGTGGAACCAGGGAATCTTTTGTCAGGGTTGATAACGCGGTCTCGTGGCCTGATTACGGAATTTGATTTACAGGATCGATTGTTTACGAGATGGCGATTAAAGCGCCTCTCAAATGGCGCGTTTATGTGCCGACGCGCCCTTGGCACTTGGCGTGTGCATTCTGTGTGTGGTAGGGGCATGTTCTTTCGAGTTTTATCGGGTCGCAATTACAAAGTAACGCTCTACGTAATTGCGTACTCGGGCCGTGCGAATGCAGTGACGTTAAGCCCGCCGCCGGAAGTCGGACTCGCTAATCACTCTCAACAATAAGAGTGACCGAGTTCTACGGTAGATAATCGGAAAGCACGCTTCGAGACGCGCGAGGGCTGACCACGTCCCGCCGTTGCTACTGCAAAACTTGGCCAGCGCGTAGCCTTCGCAGTGGATAATCCGTGTATGACTGGACAAGTACGGAGAGAGACTCCTGACTTCGAAAGCACCCGACAAAAATGGATCTGTTTATATTTTTCCTTAAGTAAATGGCCAATCGGCTTTTAACGAAACCATTCGGACGGGACGCATGTAGATTTTTCGCCGCCATTTCTAGGAGGGTGTCGAACGACGCTAGACGTATTCGGACCTTCCTGGCGGCCCTCGGGGGCGACGTCCTTTATTCAATGCGCATTGTTACGGCCCGATCGATCGGGTTCACCGTGCCAAAGGCAACCGCGTCCGTCGATTTCCTTCGGCCGAGTGCGCATTCCGCCGAGGCAGGACTGACCGAGTAAGGCGGAATAGACGAACGAACGGCCATCGGACGTCAATCAGTCGTCACGTCGTCCGATCGATCTTCTTTCGCCCATCTTTCCCGGTTCCTTCGAGGAGAGCCACGCTTTTCGGACGGCGCTTCCGCAATCTGCTATACGAGGTTTCTTCACCCTTCCCGAGTCCGTTCTCGCTCCAATAGTCAGCAGCCTTTGCAACGCACCATCTCGGACCCACCCGCTCGCATTTTGCGTTTTCGATACGGCGAAAAAAGAGCGGAAAAGGACTCTCTCTCTCTCAAGATCTCTCGTTGTCAAGTGCGCGGTCACTGTTTACTCCTATTTCTATGCCCGCCTCTGCTTCTAATTTCTACAAGTTTCATTAATTATTACTCTTACATTTTCATTTTTGCCTTATCATTACCTATCTCGTCTTTACTTTTAATCACCTCTAATTCCTAATCCCATTTCACCTAACTCATATCAGTTGCCTTGTATTAAACTTCAGCGCGCAACTTATGTTATATATTTTTACACCTGCTCGGCCATACGGAGTTACGCTCTTGGGCAAATAAAAACAGTCCTTTTCTCTCTCTCTCGAATGGAGTCCCACTCTTTTGCATAATAAAAGTCTCTCCTCCTCTCCTTTCTTCCCATTCCTCCGGTCCTTTCGTCCACGTGCGAAGACAGGCGGACGAAAAGTGACGCGGAGCCCGACCACGTGGGTCCGCGGAAAGTTTGCCAGGACGCCGCGACGCCGTCAATTCCAGCACTCGCGTGAGTCGTGCGCCGCGGCGCTCTTTCGCAGCGGCCTCCAGAGAAGGGCAATTAGTGCCCTCTCGTGGCCGAGTTTCCGATTAGAGCCTGGATCGATGTCCTCGGTGCCCGCGCTCGCGGAAGCTCCCTCCTTCCCTCCCCCCGCGTGATCAAAGTGCCGCAGCTCATGCGGGAAATTAATTATGCGATCACGTGTCCGCGTTGATTCTACCGCGTTTCTTGAGAAAGTTCAAAACACACTGCAATCATGAAAAAGGACGAGCCAGGGTCGGCGTCGCGTCGGCCCAATTCGCGCGAGTTCTTCGGACGCATCGGTTTAAGCTCGACGCGGCGTCGGAGGGGGGCGAGAGGGGAGGGGGACGAGCGGGAAAGACGAGCGCGGAAGAGGGGGGACCAGCGGGCGAGAAAGAAAGGAAAGAGAGGAAAGAGAGGAAAGAGAGCGGAGAGCATCCTCGCGTTCGGTGACTCGGAGATGCATCGGCGAGGTCGCCGCTCGGATCCTCGTTAGCCGCACGCGTGACGTCGCCGGCCGACGACGGAGGCGGTGATGAGATGGTCGCGTGTGACTCGGGCCGGTTAAAAACGCGCCTCTCGATTCGAGTCTCGCCGCGGCGGAGTTATCGCACGGGACGACAGGGTCCTTAGGCCGCGGGAGGGGGAGGGGGAGGGTTCCGCGAAATTTCCGCCATCTTGATTGGCCCGACGATTTGCGCGTGCAGGATTTTTTCGCGACCGCGGAGAGGATAATCGGCGATCGGCGACGAGCCGGATCGGCGTGACCGTGGCCCGGGAAAATATGGAGAAGTCGCGGGGCGGATGGGGGCCGCGTTGCGTGTCGCCGCGCTGCACGCGCGCCGATATACCGAAGGGACACGGCGCCCGGAGTGCGGAGCGATTTCCGGCGCGGATTTTTCCAGCGACCGGGCGGCGGGCCGCGCGGGGTCAGGAGAGGGTCGGCTCGCTCGCGCGAAGTCTCGCGCGGCGCCCCTCGCCGAGGGGACGAGTCGCGCGCGCGCAGGCGCGTTAACGCACACGCGCGCACTCTCGCTCTCGGTGGTATTCGACGCGCGCCTCCCTCTCGCTCGGTCCCCCTGGCGCGCCGTAAGTCGGTCTCTCTCGCCTCTCTCTCGCTCCCGAAAGCGGCGGGAGCGAGACGGACAAAGGAACGGCGAGAGTGAGGGTCGCGGGTGAGGGTAAGAGAGGAGAGGGGCGCGCGCTGAGTGGCCGGCCGAGGCGAGGGGCGGGGGTGCCGGCGGGAAAAGGGTGACGAGGAGGGGGAGAGCCTCGGCCTGCGCGCTAGAGAGAGATACGCGACCAGATGAGATCGTTGAACTCGAGAGCGGCGAGTGCGCAGCCCGGCGCGGTGCACCGGCGCGCAGCGCTGCGCAGCGAATGCGAGCCGGGAGGGCCGCGCCGGGGAGCGGGAGCGAGAGAGAGGCCCGACGCCCCGCGCCGGTCGAGCGAGAGAGAGGACGCGAGCTCCGCGGGGAGAGTGGAAGGCCAGGCCAGTCAGTAACGATGTCATTAGTTTAGTCAGTCAGCGAGTCAATAGCCACGCCGTTTAGCCGCGCTGCGCAGCCCGCAGCCTGCGCTGATTTTCGCCGGGGCCGATTCGGCGGTTGCGAAGGGAAAACCCGGAGAGGGCGGGCACGCTTTCGAAGACCGATCCAAACGAGCGAGGGTCCCTCGGGGTTCTCGAACTGGGGTGGTCTGGCCTCGGAATCTCGAGTTTGGGGCAGGTTCGGGGATTTCGGGGGAAACTCGTCACCCAAGGGTGATGTTGCGCAACCAGGCGGCTGCTGTGACTTGAATTTCGGGGGCTCGGCCCACGCTCGCGGATCGGACCGTTTCTTCTTCCTTTCTGCCCTGCTAAAAGATACTCTTTATATTCACCTACTTACTGTTCATGAAATTCTAGTCAAGCTCCGAAGCTAATGTATTAAGGGTGAATTAATATACATTTTTTACCCCGATACAAATTCCTGAGCAAATTTCTAATCGTATAACGTCAGGTCAGAATTTTGTGAAATTGCGTAGGAAAATTAATACAATTTTGCAATCAATTGTAAATAGATGACGCGTGTTTATAAAATATCTGAGATGGGGATAATATTAGTATACCTTCGTATATTATTAAATTATTGTATTATTTTGACACGGTAGGTTGGATCGCTTATAATAATGGGCTCGGGAATGTTGTTGAAGAATAAGTTTGTTTGTTTAATATCTATAAATAGGAACTTTGGACACATCTGGGTGTATCTTAGTCATAGACCTTCGGTCATAGGCTTTCTAGCGTGTAACCTTTAGCCGTACGTCATAAGCCGGGTCTTTTCCCCAAAAATACTTCTCAAAGCCCAGCCATGGTCCTGTTATCTTTTCCTATTTATATGTATCCCCCAAAACTTGTCTCGTCGTTCTTCCCATCGGTCTTCTCGATAAAGCCAACATCGCCGTAGGTCCTCCTGCATCGTTAGACTGTCCAATACGAAGTTGAAGATTTTGCCATTGAAGAACTTCGTACCGAACGTCCCAATACGAGCTGCGGTAAATAACAATAAGTAACAATTTATTTTTCCACGGCACGTTGAAAGTTCCTCACGTCGGGGGTAGGCCAACGCGTAATGGGGAAAACGCGGGAGGGATGAAAAATGTATATGCCGGTTGTCGAGCTCTAACGTGCAGTCTCGGTATAATAAATATATCACCGTATGGAAATAGAATGCAACTGATATGGCGCATGGCGCGGTACTATCTTGAAGAATGACTTGACGGCGGGTGGAATGATATATCCCCTTTCTCGTTGCACTTTCTTTTATTAATCTTTTTTCCTATTTTGCGGAGCTCTCTACATGTCACGAGCTAGTTCCCCGCGAGTCCGCTGACACTTGACAGATGCATTTTACAAGCCGGCGTTGCGTGCCATTCGCGGCGAGTCCTTCGCAGAAATCATTTGTTTATACGAAGCCCCGCGTTTACAGTGAAAGTTATCTTTTCTTTTCTTTTCTTTTTTTTTGTTTATCGCGTCGATCCCTTAAGAAGGTGCAACGATTAAATGTATACATCCGTTCGGAATTAAGTTAGCATACAAAGCAAGAGGAAGTGCTGGATTAGCATATTACAGCGACGTGCCAGTAGCTCCTTATTCTTCACCTTTCTTTTTTTTTTATTCCTGTTTCCTTTTTCAATCGAGAGGCGAGAAGTTAAAAATCACGGCGCCCTATGTGATCGTCAAGCGAAATCGAGTTTCATATTTTCATCCGACGTCCCATCGATCACGCGATTCGACGGGCGCGTCCTTCGCGACGCCGCGGCGAGTTGTTCTCCCGGCAAGGCGAATGCGCTGCGCTCGCGTAATGGCCGGGAGTAAAACGCCTCTTTCAAGAAATTGTGGGTCAATCGTTATCCAGGTGTACGAGGAAGCGAAAACGCGCGGTAAAAATACACGCTTACCGGACCACGGGCGGGAAGAAAGCGACCCGAAATTGCCGGGAGGAATCCGGCTCCCCTGAGACACGTAATTAGACCGAATGCCTCTTACGGGTAGGGCGTTACGTTACTCGCGATATTTATTTTTAATCGCAACCGGCGTCCCGACCGTCTCTCGGGGGTGCTCGGTCGGCGCAAAAATAGTACGGGTTCCTGGTAGGGCTGGGGCTTTAAAAGGAAGAAAAAAGCCGAAGGAGGGAGGGAGAGAGGGAAGAAAAAGTCGCTCGTTAATATGCATATTACGGACGCCTCGTGCGCCGCCGACTTTCCTTGGCGAGCCCTTTCGCGGAAACCCGGGAGGTCGTTTGTTCGCCGCGGAGGGAATTCCGCCGATCAGCCGCCGATCGGACGCCGATCGGACGCGCGGCGACACCTCGGATGCGCGCGCGAGCGCGCCCACGCCCACGCCCACTCGACTGCACCGGCGCGAGCGCCACCTAGGCGGCGCTCCTGGGAGGAGCGATCCTTCGCTCCTCGCGGATCGCGGTTTATGGAACTCGCGAGCATGTTATGCGGTATATATAAGCGTCACTCCCCCGCCCGCGATCCTTTGTCGGATCGATCGCCCCGAGCCACGCCGAGAGGACGCGCTCCTCTCGGAGGTGGCTCTCTCCCCCATGGATCTAGGAATAAACGAGCATAAAGTTAGATTCTAGACCAGGGGACCGAAACGTGAGACGCCAGGGGGAGGGACTATCTCTTATTCGAGAATGACGGCGGCCGAAGTGCATGCCGAGGAAACAACAGCATTGTCATTATAGTCGCTAGTCCCTGAAGTTTATGATATGTATCTACAAAAAATAGAGTAACTTTATAATTTGTAACTTTACAAATTCTAGCTGTAATGTTTAATGCGGATTTTTCTCAGTATGCGCCCGGCGCCTTTTCTAAGGTACGACGACGTGAGCGTCGAAAGATTGAAATATCCCGAAATTGTGCTGTACTTTTGTAATATTTTATTTCCAATATCTAATTTCCAATGTGCCAATCGCCAAAAATTTTGAAAATATCAGTAAACAAATTTTATGAAAATTGATATTTCGTGGCTGTCAGGACTTTCCTTATAGCCTCCATATTCACATTGTCAAGTGTGAAACGATTCGGTACACCAAGTGCGGAGAAAAGTTTCATAAACGAGAACTCTTGGACGCCGCTACCACATCACCTTAAAAGACGCGAGAACGCAACGAAAGATGGCCGCCACCTGTTCCTTCCCCTTGCGCCTTGAGCTTTGCAGCGTACCTGACATCTCTTTCTCTTAGATCCGTCCTCTCCCCCCGATGTCGCGCCACCGTCTGAAGTGCGCGCCGGTGCCGCGCGTCGCTCGCTGGAGACGCGCCCGCGTCGTCGCCGAGACCTCTCCGGTCGATGGGCCGCGCGACGCCCCGGCCGGTATACGCCGCGACGTCCAGCCTCTCCAGCGGAAGTAGGTTAACCTACGAGGTGGAAGGTTCTTCTCCTTCCGCCGCCGCCAATGTGCACATTCACCCGCGGTAGGACCCGCTCGATTGTTTCGGTAGATATGAATTAATTACCCCTTTGATTCGCTTTTAGTCGCGGGGAACTATACCGCACGGACTGCTTGGCAATATTACATATGAATACGATATTCACCTGTCGCTTTAATCCATGAGAGGTATATAAGAAAACTCAAAGCCAAAATGTTTATATACACTTTTATCCAATCTGCGTGCGCCGAATAATTTTAAACCTTAACGCGCGATTATGGAGGTTCTGACGAAGGTCTTGAAACTCGCGAAAATTATTTCAATTTTTTTATATATATGACATTTTTATATCATCTTACGTATGCGTGAGGTGTCGTGGTCCCTAATACGTATTATGGATGATACGTCCGTCTCGATTTATTTGTGGGTTTCTTATTATGGTAATAATTTTTCGGTATTATATTTGCCGACGTTCGATCGACGATCCTCGCGAAGCGCGATCGAGGACGACTTAATTCGGCCTCGATCGCTACTCCTGACCGATTAATCCGGCTCTGGTAGGCCATGAGAAATGAGAGAAAGGCGTGTCCCGCTCGTTCGCACGCGCACGCACCTGTTTACGCGCACGCACCATCCTTCCACGTAACGCGCGACTCGTTGGGGATTACGGGCGAAAGCCCCGCCGCTGGACCCGCGGAAACTTTCTTGATTTACGATATTTGGGCGCTTGACATCGACGCGTCCGAGGCTTCTGTTTGCTTATAGGAAATCTTAGGGAATTTTCGAGGTGGTCGGTTCGGATTTTTGGGGACAAATTCGATTTACATACCGATCCTTAACCTTCATCGATGAGAATGTTTTACCACGTGCGAAGTTGACAAATCGTTGTCGCAGGTGGTAAAACACAACGTCGAAAGTGTAATCAAAGCTCTACGGTCTCGTCGTGGCGATATTTTGTCAAGCTTTATTCGTCTGTGCTATTAGATTTTCCCTAAATAAAGACTCAGAGGTTGTAAGGTGCAAAGAGCTTCCGAGAAAGTGCATCCGATCGAGGCCTCGGTGTTTCATCCTTTCGTCTCCGTGTAATCGCGTCCGGGTACTTAATCGAGACGTGGAATCGCCTCCGCGCATTTCTCCGGAGGCCTTTCTCTCCGCAGCTCGGGATCTCCGTCCAGCATCTCTCGTGTCGAAACGAAGTCCCATTACGAGCTTAGCTCGGGTTGCAGTTCTCTGAAAATATGCGTTACAAATGCCGCGGCGAGTTAAGCCTCTTAAGAAACCATAATCAAAGGACAATTACCGAAGTTGCAAGCCGCTCCGGCGGACCGCCCGCAAACTCCACCCGGACTCGATCCTCTATTTATATTACCCTTTCATCTCCGCAAACGTTTCATCAAATCCCAGCCTCCTTTTCTCTCTCTCTCTCTCCGCGAACTAGGATACTCGTCGAGCAGTGTCGAAACGCTCTCGGGCGCTGCAAACCTAATCTCCAATCCGAAGTCGCCTGAAAGTCTCGTGCACACCGCGAAAAATCGACCTCGTAAATTAAGTTCAAAAGCGTATTACTTACTTTACGTATCGAGTCTTATGTAGAGACCGGATTACAATTCCGTTGCGTCTAGAGGATGTCGAACCTTCCTACTATTTGCAGCTGAAAGGCGATTTACGAGTTCACAAGAAAAAGATTTTTTTTTTTCGCGAGACGTCGCGATAACAGGTAACGCTGTTCTTTTTGTTTCGTTGCCCAGATGGCGCTGGGATCGATTCGATCACTTCAATCGACTTCAGCATCCCGTTAAGTCCACATCTCCGACTCCCCCTGTACGCGCATTCCGCGAGGACCTTTCTCTCGTCGGGCGCCATGACACCCACCCGGCCCCGTGTCAAAACCAGGCGACACCATAGAGTGTAGTGTACTCATGGCAGCCCTTTGGGCTGAGTTTCTATTAAATTGTGTTGCACTCGAAATGTATGCATAAACGCTCCTCCGTCGCTTTAACCCCGTGTTTTCTAAGCGGGCGCTAACCTCCAGGCGGCGCGCGACTCTCGGATCGCCGGGGGAACCGAGCGAGAGAGAGGACCGATGCGCGCGCTCGCAGGAGCGACGAGGAGGGAGAGCGCGATCCCGCGCGCGACACACGAATCTCCGTTGGGCAACGTGCGCCTGCGCGAACCGCTGTTCTCGTCAGGCGGCGCTGCCGCGTGCGCGCGCACGTCGGCGCGAGGTGTGTTTTATACACCGGTCAACGACTCCGACGGGGTGTACGCGTTGGCCGAGCTTTAGCGCGGCGGCGCGCGGGCGCGCATCCGTCTGCGCACCGCCATTAAATATATGTTAATATATGGCAACTTCGACTCGCGACGGTGCGCTCGCCCGTTTGATTCCTCCGTCGTCGCATCGCCTCTTTCACCTCGATTAGAGCTTTATCGAGGCCTATCTCGCGTAACGGTAACCGTAAGCATGACGTTTACTCCTGGCCGATCAAATCGCCGAACTTGGGACGCCATGTTGAATTTCCTGGGATTTGATTGCCCGGTTCTTACCGTTACGCCAGGTATCTGTTAAGGCGACGTGAAAGGGGCATCTAAGGGACCTCGATTATGAAACTTTTGATTAAACTGAATGCACCGAATCGTTTGAAATTTTATAACGTAAACACGGAGGTTATAAGAAAGGTCCTAACTACTATGAAACTCAATTATTATTTTTTTTTCAATTTCTTTATAGACATCTCTTAACTTTCTTAGAGAAAATGAAATTTCATGGGCGTCAAGACTTTCCTTATAGCCTCCATATTCACGTCGTAAAGTTTGAAACGATTCGGTGCACCCTGTTTCTTGATTGACGCTTCATGTCGCTTTCACGTCCCCTTAAGCCCTTTAACGCTCAATTAGGGCGGTTTAACGCTGTGCTATACGGCTAACATTAATCTAAATATATCTAGATGCTTTATAATCGTACTTTCCATTTAATCGAGAAATATTGTTTTGGTTGTGCCATGCTTCGAATTTATGCGCCGCTAAGGTACTCTTTCTCAGTCGTTCGGTAACGAAGTGACGTTTGCCGCGGATTAAGCGCACCGCGGCGCGAAGTGAGAGGCGCACCGCGAGCGGAGTGGTGCCCGGCCACTTTGGCGAAGATGCGATTTTGCAATTTCGTAGGTAAACGACTTGGCGAGGTGCACGCCGCTAAGTGAACTCACGGCTAAGCGAGCCTAATTCTCTGCGCGGTTTCGCACATCCGAGCGGATTCGTGTTCTCGGCCGAGAAGACGAGAGAACGTTAAAGGTTGATTCAGCTATATTCGCACCAGCGACTGACGAAAATAACGTCGTAGATTTACATTGGGGTATTTAAATATTTCCGCATCCGTAGTGATACGGAGCTGGTATGGAAATGTGTGAATACCTCGATAGAAATCTAAGACGTTATTCCCATCAGTTCACGGACACGTCGCGGACAGGATATGAATATTTCTATATACATTTTCTACACATCGGGCTAGCATCTCGCGAGAAATTTCGCGACACTTCCATGCCTTGCCCATGGCACTGATTCTACACTTTTTCGAGCGCCTTCTCCTAATTTCGCCATTCTCCTAAATAGTACCTAAAATTTGAAGGCGTTTTTTGATTTCGCCTAGAAGCGTCGACTGGGCAGTTTGGGTATTTCGAAATTGATATCATGTACGCGTTAGAAACGATTCCGCGGGAATGAAACTCCTGTTCCTAAATTCTAACGAAAATATACCATGTGCCATCGTTTGACTGATTTTCCAGGGGGGAGATTTTAAATCAACGAAAAATTCTCTGGAATTTTTCGCGAAGTTGGGACTCACGCGAAGTCGATTTGCATACCGGCAGCGGGGAAAATCTCGCACCTGGTCGAGAGATCTCTTTTGAGAAGGGCGCCGACCCGCACGGATGTCGGACAATTTCGATTTCCCAACGGCGCTCCGACTCTCGGTTCGCCGTGCAGGTTTGTCAATAAATAATCAGCGGCTTTCCAGCGCGGCTTTAGTAATTACATCTCAAGCCGTCCCCGCGGCCGATAAATATCGCAGCCGGGAGCACCGGCGAGCGCCAGGTGTCGGCGGCGCAGATAACGCTAACGTTATCCGCGGTTCCGCGTCCGAGGCAGAGGCCGCCGGTGCGATTTCTAGCCGTGTGAAAAGGGTCCGTGAAAGTTAAGTCGCGGGTTACTTGCAGGAGGGGCCGCATAAACATAGGCGTGTCCCGATGAAACTCGATGATTTATACCCACTCGACAACGTCAGCCGCTTAAAATAATAAACTTTCGAACTGATTATATTGGAGTTGACATACGACAAGGAATTACGCTCTTGCGTCCTAATACCCTCTTAATTATACTTTAGCACATTCATCTCCTACTCTTGTCCATCAATTGACTCGATTAAACTATTTCCAAGCGTGGTCTTCGGTGACTAGGCTCTCTTATCACGATTCACGACGTGATTACTTTATATTTTATAGTCTCATGACTTTATTTCGCATTCTTTCTTTCCCGATTACATATTATTTTATGTTTTATGTATGACTTTATTGCTTTTCATTGTAAAGTATGCAAGTATTTTTGGATTTCGAGGTAGATAGATGTGTTTGTTAGTTGATACATGATACATGATAACAAGGATCGTCGGTCCGAGCGGTGGGAAACTCAAGGAGGCATTCTGTCGCGCGATTCGCCACTCGCAGGGACGAGCGTGAATTTTTCTCGCGTTATCCCGCGCGTCGGGAACAATGCCGGGCACAATAGGTGTCTGATATCGGCCGTACAATTGCGGCGAGCGGCAACAAAGTCCTCGAGTCGCTAGACGGGCACAGGGCTTGGCTCTTTCGCGGCCGACAAGTGCAAAAGCGAGCCGACTGCCTATCCACCTGTGACTATTATCGCGATACGTAGATCCATCGGATAACGGCTTTGCTCTTCTTTCTTGCCCCTCGCTTGCCGAGTCATCTCCCATATTTTAACTTTTCCGAAGCCCATTCCGCATTCTATCTTCCTCTCGACCCCCAATCCCTCGATATCAGCATTTCACCGGAGCAACCTACATATAACATCGCCTCCTAATATCACCCCTTTCGTTCTTTCATATGATTTATATAAATCGTACTTTACCACAAATTGAAGCATTTTTAACCATACAAAAGTTATTTCATTTTTAGTGTCTAGGCATTTAAGTGCACAGCGAAAGGGTTAATTCAAAGTTCCCGCGATAATTTCCTGGATTTGACAGAACCACTCTATTCGCTCCAGCACTCTATTTAATCCGGACGTCGTGTTGGCGGAATGAAATTGGACTTTATCTCAAATACAAGCAATTTCTCTTATAAAAGAAGTCGATAGATCTTTAGGGGTTTCCGATATTTTAGTATACAATGAACGAGTTAATTCAAAGTTCCCGCGATTCAAGACGATCATCCCTTCACCCCCTTCTCCCCAGTTCTCTCTCAGTCAGTACTAACGATCGGCAGAGGTTCGACACGTCGTGCCTGGTTCTTACCGACTCATAAAACGAGTAGCCCATAAAACGTTTCAGGGAACGTTGACTTCTAAGACCTAACCGCACCTGAGGTCGCGGCTGCGTTCTCTCTCGCTCTCTCTCGGTCGCCACGTGACGCCCGTGTGCCTTACGACGGTTCAATTACCGGGCTAATTAATTAATCGGCGCGCACTCGCGTAAGGGAGCAGTCGATAAGGTAGCGGTCAATAAGGCAGGGCTCGATACGCCGAGTTTCCTCGAGCGTAACAGTTCATAAGTAACGCGCAAGTAACCCTCGCGCTCTCGCTCTCGCCTCCTCCCGTTCGTCCTCCTCTCTCCCGTCTCCGTCTCGCGGCTACTCGTTTCGAGATCCGGCACTCGAGGACGGTTAACCGTAATTCTTTAAGGGCAAGCACTCGAGCGAGCGCGCGGCCAACGCGCTCCGATCCGCCCCCTTTGTTCGGCTCCGGCGAGGAGCGGACGCGAGCGGGGGCGAAGAGGAGAGAGCGCGAGATCGAGAAAGAAAGAGAGAGAAAGGAGAGAACTACCTTAGGCTCGTTAGAGAATTAACATTAATTTTATTAGGCGCCGAGCGCGCCTCCAGTAGGGTAGGTCAGTGCCCCCGGTGGCTGCGCGAGTCGCAGGTTCCCCGCGAGTTCGCCTCTTGAACCGCCATTTTATCCTCGCCATTTTCTTTTCCGCCTCGCGAGTCGTCCTTCACATATCTCAATTCCGATGCCATATGTAGAGATGAACAAGGGATTGGGGAAGGAAGATCTATTTAATGAAATAGATATGAATGAAGTAATAAAGCGGATTCATGTGACGGAAAATTCCCCTTTTTAGGGGCATGGAACTCCGTATTTGGTGGAAATAGATGATTTGTACTTTTTCCGAGAGAAAGCGAGTAGAGGCATTTTTGTAATCGAGGAAAGGTAAGGTTTTATACACATCAAAGGTGTTTCATCGAGATTCGTGTAATGCTACGAAGACTGCGACTAGTACTCAAAAACGTAATAAATATCTTTGTATAACGTGTTAGATGCAACATTTTTACTCCCTTTTCGACTTATTTCTTTTGGAAAACGCGATGCATACTTACCTACCTCTCATCAATATATGCATTAGAGTGATATAGCTATAAAAGATGTAATGGATTACCTCAACATCTTTCCCTCTCCATCTCTTATTCATACTATTCCCCGCGCAACCGTTTACGTAAAGACGAAAAGAAAAAAAAAAATTAAATGACAGCCTCGTCGACTTCTCTCTTTTAATTCTATTCACTTTATAGTCAGATCGGCGTCCGAAGTCCATGTATCCTGCGTTCACGATTATACTGGTATATTTTGGACCACTTTGCCAGACTTTAGCGTGCTCGTATGAGATCGCGAGTAACTCTTACTCTACTCTCTCTCTCGTTCTCCTCGCCACTCTCTCTCGTCCTCCGTGGTTCCCTCTTCGCGCCTCACGTTTTCTCCGACCGTGAGGTTCGCGGAATTCGATTTCGCACTCCCGGATTGCTCGGGCGTACATCCGGGACAGAAATCAAGAAAGGTCGTTACCGGTTGCAGATAATGCACGAAGTAAATCCCGAAGTAAATTAGAACCTGGGGATGGGTTCCGGGAACAAGGGGAGCGTCGAGTCCTGCATGCGTTTACGGGACATTGTAAATTTTCGACGCCACTCGAGAAGACTTATCTCCGGATAATTGGACTTTTTCCGAGAACGAATCGTACGTAGATTTACGCGAACGACGTGCGATCGAGAAATCGAGAATATCCGAGATCGAGGAGATGCACCTTTGCCTGAAAAACCCACGCTCGTGTTAGATGCGATCGAGGCAACATCCGTGTTTTGAACCTTTGCTCCAGATTTAAACTGATTTATTTATCACTGCTGCTTCCCTCAACTTTAGACCTAAATTCTGGCCTTCAGCCGCGATAGGAAAGAGCTCGTGCCTTCGCGAGAGGCTGCACGCGCACCTGTAATTACACCGTAATTCACTGGAATCGACAGGCCAATTAATACCGGCCGCCTTCTGAGATCGGTATTAGATCGAATATCGATATCACAAAACCCATAAACACAACGTAAACGGCCCAATAACGTTCTCGGGAGGTGCTCGAACTCGGTTCAAGACTGATTGGTTAAATCCCGAGGGCAATGCAGGAATTCGACTCGCTCTGTACAAGGATTCGACATCTCTGTAGAGAATGGAATAATTGGGTGCTCTGATGTTCGGATGCTTCAGTATCGGGATTAAATTCCAATCAAAATCATCCGGAGGCCGCTCTAACGGCGGCGAGTCGTGATCGTCTATCGACAGGTTGTGGAATAATGTAAAGCAAAAATGACATCAAAATGCGATCACCCGCCGTCATGGAAAGGTGGAATTTTCCTTTGCACTCTGCCGAACTCGGCGACGGTGGCGACGCCTCGCGATACTTGGCGGAGTTATAAGGAACTTCGCAGCACTCCGCGGTACTTGGCCGAAGTTCGACGACACATCGCGGAATTCGACGTCATACCGCGGCACTGTGCGGCACTCTGGAGCGCATCGGTAGAGGCTACTTTCACGTGAGGGTGAACGCCTTCCTGCCGATGGCCGCCCTCGCGCACTCGCCATTCTTGGTTCCCGGAGCCGTGAGTGCAGCGGAACCTGTTGCACCCCGGCACGCCTTCGAGACCCGGTGGCGCTTCTCTCGCAACCAATAATTGTATGCTCCGAATGGAATTCTCAATCGCGAAACAAATATATTCTAGGTATATTTTTGATAAGAAAATTCATCCATGGTGGAGCGGGAACGTGACTCCATCGATCGAGTATCTTTCCCGATATATCGTCTTGCCGAGACGGTAAAAAAAAGGGGGGAGGGAATATTTCTTCACTAAAAATAAGTATTGAATTTAAAATTAAACAGGGTTTTATTATGTGAGTAATATAAATTATTTAGGCAATTACTGCGTCTGAGAATGTATTCGTCGTCGTCGTCCTCGCTTGAGATGTCCAGTTTCCGAATAATTCCACTATGCGTCTATGCATCCGAGTTATTTCTTTGCAAACGTACTTTTGCACTTCGTATTCTAATGAATGGAATAGACATACATTTAACGTACCGTAATAAGAAATTGTATCAAGCCCGAACGAACTTAACGTAAAACGGTACAAGTACAGGTATGACGAGGAGAATCTATCTGTAAGCAAATGTCGTACAGAGGTGTAATTCATCTGGCCATCGATCTGGGCGGTTATTGAGTTATGTACCATTCATTAGCGATTACGACGCCGCGATATTGCCGTTTTTACCGCGTATCCTACGCGATAGTGCAATGTTCACTTTTATTATGATTTATGCCGTCATCGTTGTCACTTCGCCGGTTACTGCCCACGCCGAACATTGCGGTATCGACAAGTGTTCGCCGAGATAGAATTCGCCGGCTCGATCGCATTTGCGCTGTGATTTGTAGGTGAACCGCGACAAGTATCGCATAATTATATGTTTCGCCCCGATATCGACTTTAATAACTTCCGAAGGTTTCGTTGTACCGTGACCGGCCGGTTCCTGCATTTAAAACGCGTAATTGCACATTGCGCGGGGTATGAAAAGCAGATTTAACGGCCGCATAATAATGTAACTTAATTCGTTTATTACCGGTTGCGCCGCTGTTTAAGAACCCTTTTTTGCCAGCGGAAGTAAGTACACTCGTCTGTCATCGAGGAGCCTTGTTCTATCTTTCAACGTGTGCATATCCAATCGATAGGGAAAAAGATTAGAATTAATAAATGATTTTCCTGGGGAATTATAAGAGGCGCCTCTCTATTCTATAAATCGCCCGTGCAGAATGCGAATCGTCGAATTATTCTCCCTTTCTTGGTCCTGCATGAAGTGTCGCGAAATATGATCTTCTATTCACGGACGAGGCGGCGAATATATCGGCGAAAGTGAAGGAAAAATAAGGGAAGAAAGAAGAATCGGCTCGCGTGCTACGCGGACGTCCCTTGGGACGTGAGGAGGAAGACACCGCGGAGTGCACCCTTTGTCTTTGCAACCCGTCATTTCCGAAACGTGCGAGCAACGCGAAAATTGCTACGTGCTGTCGCGGCTCCGATGGAAAATCGCGAATGCAAATGGCCCCTTTACCACAGCCGCGGCTAATAATGCAATTCCTATTCGCGATCGCGTCCACCTCGTGTTTCCACTGGACGAGTCATCGCTCCGTCGCTTTAGACGGTTCCAACGGAAATGGGCAAAAAGAAAAACTGGGAAAGTGGATCTGATAACGAGTTTCTTTTTCTTTCATTCTTCGGAGAACGGCTCGAGGTTTAAATATTTATACGAAATGTTCTGAAAAATCGTTTAATATGTTAAGTGATCGGCCTACACTGACAATGATTAAGAAAATATTTCCTTGCTTCAGTGAAATTTTTCTTTTTCTCAGTGTAGAATTCTGGGGACCTTTAAGTTCGGGAGGTCGAGTCGAAATGGGAAAAGGAAAGTTGAGTTAGAAATTACTAGTCTCGTCGAGAGATTCTTAATAGTGACTTTTTGAGCGATTGGCCTTTCCATTCCACGTGGAATGGATGAAACAAATAGTGACGAGAGACGCCTTAGCGAACGAGCAGAGCCGGACTTTTTCACTGTGGGAGACCTTGGCGCCGATAAAGAATTTAGGATCGATCTCACTCGGCCTTGGCCCGAAAATTGAGCTTTATGCGCGCATTTACGAGGCTCGATATTCAGGTGATTATTCTTCTAGCCCAAGCAATACTCTCTGGTGCAAGGCAGTTTGGAATTAGAACCCGGCCATTGTCGTTCTTTACGTACTCCACTCCAGGTAATGCAAGATTAGCCGGATTTATAGGTAATTCGTGTACGGTGTCGCTTGTCGAACCAGAATAATTGCTCGCGCGATAAGAAAACGGCACGATAGGAAATTGCCCTCGCTGCGAACTCGACTTCTCGAGGCGAAGAAAAAAAAAAAAAAACTCATACCGTGCAACTGCACTACCTATGATACTAATTGCAAATATCGAATTCAAATTTCAGTCTTTGGAAGAATTTAAAAAGGAAACAAATTACAAAGATTTACTTTAAATTCTTCGATAATAAACCTTGTTTCTTACTCGGAGAAAAAAATTTCATTGAACCAAAGAAATATTTCGTATACCACCAAATAAAAACCTTATCAATTGTAAGAATAATTATTTGACTCGAATATACTCAAAATGTCAAAAATTGAGAGAAATAATAAGAAATACTAGAAAATTCTGTTTTTTTTTTGCAAAATTTAAAAATCAAGAATTTTAATTTAAATTTCTAAAGGATAAGCTTTGCCGTACGTATTCATTTGTGGAGATTCGAAATCGGCAGCTGGGAGACATAATATCTCCAGAAAATGTATTGTTTACAATATATTATTTTCAAACGTGTCGTACAGGGTATTGTTGGAGTAATGGGTTTAAGCGTTGGTAACCTGTCGGTTACCATGCACGGTGCAGTTCTAAATTCGTGCCGCTGCATTCCGGGTGATACAAACCAGAAGCGTGACATCGCGCTATCGCTCTTGTAACAAGCGTGCATAATGTATATCAGGAGCTCCTTCCATGTCTTGTCAAATGCTATCGGAGTTTCGAGCCAGGTTTTGGGGCGAGTCGAGAGCGACGCGAGTAGTATTTCGTACGTGCGCGGCTTAGAATAGCACCAGCACTCGCGAAGCTCTATTTCGGAGGGAAATACAAAGGAAAGAATACGAGAGCTCCTCGGGGCAGAATCTGGAAAAATAGCGAGTCGGAGGGGAGGAATTGCAGTCGGTGGTCGTAAAGCGAAGGAAATGTTTCCCTCGTCGATCAGCCGGTTTGACGGACTCCCGACCGTTTTCCTCCTCCCTTTATTCGATTTCTATTTTATTTTTTCTTCCCATTGAAATTTCACACTCGACGACGGCAAAACGGCAGCCAGACTTCTGTCGCGATCCAAACTCGCGAAACTCGAAATTCCCTCCTCTATTTATTACCTCTCAATTTACCCGTCGATTTTTGCAGACGGGACGGCCTCAAAGGGACGTCTGTACTTTGCACAAAGAGGCCGTTTACTTTGGGACGACAATAATTTGGAAGGAGTAATTATTTAAGACAGAGGCGATTTTTTTGTCGATGGCTTTCCGCAGGGGGTGGGTGTTTAATTAATTATGCCGGAAGGAGAAAGTTTGAGCCGAAACGACGAATGGGGGATTCGCTCCTTCCGCCGGCTGGAGGGATCCTAAAAAGTCTGCACGACTCAGACGACCTCCGAGGCATAAGGTTTATTTTCTGGAAACCATCATGTAAATTTCGCCCGGCCGAAACAAAAGCGGTCCGCATTCCTGAGCCTCCCACACCGATGTCCCGCCACGTCGGAAATTATCATTCCCTGGTGTTCCGAAATTCAGAGATAAGGGGACTCCTTTTTTGCCTCTATTCTCGGAAATAAAAACGTATCGATGGGCTCCTTGAGGAGGTCGGAGAAATAAAGGTTTCTTTCTCTCTCCCTCTTCTTATCCTCCTTCCGTAAACTGGAATAGCTAGACCCAGCCGGAATCCCGCCTCGGGTTGGCATTTTGGCAACAAACATTGATATATTCGCCTCTTCAAAGGATGTATGACCAATTAATCAAACTCCCCTTTAAAGTCACGGAAATAGTACCCCCTTTATCCCGGAATCCACGCGTTTCGAGGGGACATTTTGGCAAAAGACTGACGGATTTTCCCGTTCAACGAAAACGTGACGGATTACACAAAGTCCCTTTTCGGGATGACAGAGATACTCGGCGTTTCGTTTCCCGCTCCAATTCCGTCGTCTTATTCTTATGTCACTTCGATGAACTTCTCTTCCATACGAAATCCCCAAAAAATTGATTAAATCCACTTAAGTCCCCCTTTCGACCGCTTTCGGGGGAACAAAATTGACCCAGCTTTCATATTTTATCCTTTTATCCTCGCCCGAACCGAAAGTGGTCCTCTTTGGTTTACAAATTAGGGACGTCGGAAGCGCGAGAAAAGGTGATATCACGTTCGAGCTGAACGCCGAAGAGTGGATCGCGTTACACCTGTAGGTCGGCCTTTCGGAGGACGTTCCGCTTCATTAGACGGAATTTTGTGGACCCTCGCAACGGCCCATGAGACGCTTTGCCTTCATCTCGCAATCGGGGATTTTGGGGTGTCTAAATTTCTGAAAAATTCGAGAATCGACCCTCGTTCGCGGAATCTCGGCGCCCCCGGGGACGACCCGAGGACGATTCGCGAGGCCAAGTGCCGCTTTTATCTCGGATTGCCTTAGGCCTCGGGCCCAGGAGAGGATGGGCGTATCCCCCTCGGTTTGGGACTACCTGGACGAGTGGGTCCCAATACTCGACATTCCGAGAGTCAAGGCCTCGACTAATCCGCGCGCGAGACTAAGGCGCTGGATAGGGCTGGCGCCTCTCGGCCTAGCCTTGTGCCAGGCCTCGCGAAATCAGCTGACGAGCCACAGAATCAGGAAAATGAGCTTTTACTCTATACAAGTGTGAAAATGAAAGCGGGAAATGAATTTTATGATTTTTTAAAGTGGTACTTCTTTCGCCACGGCGGTAGAAGTTCGAACGTTAACACCTAGATGTTATTTAGAGGAGGCATATCGACAACACTTACTTGTTCTTACTTGGTTCAAAGCCTTAAACCCAAGAGTCAATCCTCCGACCCTTGTAAAAGGCGACCCTTTGCCTGCAATCATGAATTTCTCTGGACCACGCGTAGCATACGAATTGAAAGAGTAAGCGTGTCCGTCCACGTAGAAAAATAAATTTCGGAATTCGACAAAACTACCTCTTTGAAATCTAGTACGGTTTTCCATTAGTCACATTCGGTAGTAGTTAACCTCCCTTAAATTGTTATTATCCAACGATTAAAAATGAATAACTTCTTCAACGCAATTACAGTTTATAAATTCCGCTTTATAGCTCGATTAACGAACGATCGAGTGGAGTCAATTAATTCGTAACGACTGGACAATCGTCAATATTCAAGAATTATTCCCTAATATTAAAGACGCTTACCTCGCGCCCACCACTCCCCGTAACTCATGAGTAACCGGTACCACAACGTCACGATAAATTTCTCCGAAAAGGGGTATTATTAATCGCGGCGAAGTACGCCAAACTGCGTTTACATCCACTGAATAATTCCTCGGTTATTATACAGCTCGCAAAGCGCCATTGCATTACCCTTGTGCGCAAAGCGCGGAATACTCGATGCGCGCGAAGGACTGCAACCGGGCGCCTGCATGCAGTCATAGCATGACGCTATCGGAACAAACCGCATGACAAGTGCGTCCGAAAATAGGACGCAAGAATGTTACGGGGTACGCGGTTGTACAAAAAAAAAGTGTGCTTGCATAAAAAGGAGCCGGAGACCCAGCCGCTGGTGCGCTTACATCACTCGCGAACAAGGCTTGACAGTGGAGGGCAAAACCGCGGGATTTCGTCCGCAGGCGTCCTAAATTTCATCCGAAATACATTTGTATAGGTTTGCAACATCCCTCCTCGTGAACAGTCTCCGACACTCCACATCACGAAGGCCTCGCTTAATCGTCACGTCCGGATGCGATGATCGCGTCGATCGCGCCTGCACCTATGTCTTCCACGGTCCAACTCTAAGCGTTTATAAAGTACACTAATAGACTTTCGAGTACCATTTGTTCTCATTAATAAAATCCACCACTCGAAGCCAGAAGTCAAGGTTTCGCCCAAACGCCTTGACGCAACGTCTCACCAAACCCGCGTGGGCACGACGTCCCAAAAAGTCGCTTTTCCAAAAAGATTAAAAAAAATATATATATACAGACGCACATGCTCATTTATTATCTATCCTCGTGACTAACAATAAGAACCACCATCGATTGTTACGAGTCGTGGAATTAAAAAAAAAACATATCGTGGTCGAGTCGAGCGCCATGTGCGGCGCTTCCTTCGGGAACGATGGCCTACACCGGCGGTGGTCCCGATTCCGCACCGCGGTTTCGATTCCGCGTAGCGGGACGAGATTCGGGTGAAATGTAGGGCGCGAAAAGTGTTACGGGACCCGCGAGGAAGGAAAGGGGGGCTGGTAGAAAAATTCGGGGCTCCTTTAAGGGGGAGTCGAAGAGAGGCGCGCCGCGGCGACTCTTGGAGTCTCTTCTCGGTCTGCCTCGGCCTCGGTCAACCCGGGCTCACCAAGAGAGAGAGAGAGAGAGAGGGAGAGGGAGCCATCCGGCGAAATGTCGGGGGATTTTTATGAAGACTCGGGCCACGTCATCGCGCCAGCGTGTGTGCGAGCCCGCGAGACACGCGCGCGACCGACCTTGCGTTTGCTTTGCATATATACGAGGTGGCTTTGGGCATGGCCACGCGGAGCGCAACCTTGACAGGGAACTTAAACGAGTATGCTCCGCGGCCTGCACCGCGCCACTTTCGGTTTTATCGCCGTATCCGGTCGGGCGTGATTTTTCGCGATGCCCGACTCTGGGCGCGAATCCTGAAATCGCGCCGTGCCCGCCGATACCGATCGTTCACCCCCTGGGGGCACCGATCGCACCCCATACTCCACCCTGGGAGTGCAACGAGTCGACTCGAATCTGAAGAAATCTGCCAATGTTGGAAATCTACAATAGAAATATCTCAATACGCGCGACTTTCTTTTCGCCAACTCTTTTCACCTAGCTAAGAATCCCGATAATTTAGTAAAAACTCTTACTAATGCGCGACTTTATGACCTCGATTTTTTAATGGCTCTCAGGAATCGGTCGATTAAGATAAAGTCGGGGAGTATTTGTATTATGACTTCGGTAGAAATTAATTGCCGCAATTAATTCGGTAGAGAGATCACGTTTGGTGGTTTCAAGTGTTATCGAGGAAGTTGGTTGATGAGGATGTCACTTTTTTAGAGCGGATGTGGAAAGGAGCGGAGTCGATTGTTTTGTGAAATTTTATGGGGTTTTATTTGGTGGAGACTTTGGGGGTTGTAGATTCGAGGAAGCCGGATGGTGTCTTGGCAGACATTGATCGATAGGGAGGGCGATCGATAGGAAGTCTCGTGTTTCCTCGGGAGCCAGAAGGGAAAAGATTGGGGTCGATAGCGGGACTCCGTTGATTTGACAGAGTTTCGGGTTTCTTTACTCCGGAGGATATATATTCATTCGACGGGCGTGGTTTTTTGCGAGTCTCGGAGGAGTCGGGGGTTCCGCGGGGGCCATCGATTCTCGGGGCATCGTAAATTGCAGCCCCCGGGAAAGCTCCATTGTTGGCTCGTGGGCCTTGTCTCCGGCGAGATTTCGGATTTTATTTTACGGACTTTACGAGCGGCTCGGCCGGAATGCGCGAAAAGTCCCGAGAAGAGACGATCGGGTCCTTTGTTAACGTCTCCGAGGGCGATCTCTCCGGACCACTGGGCCAAATTCCGTCAACGGGCCGGCCGAATATTCCTGAATATCGCTAGTCCCGATTCCCGGTTCCTTCGGGGAAACTCGACTGTCTACAGGCCTCGCCATTTGCCTCCCACGAATTCCTGGATTTTGCGGATTTTACGAGTAGTCGGCCCGGACCCGATCTCGAGGATTTCAGAATGGGACGCTCCGAATGCGGGGACACTAATATCGATGACGATTAACCCGACCGGGACTCTTGACAGCGCCAAAGGAACAAGTTCGAGAACGAATTTACAAATGTCCTTTGTTCCCACGAGCAGAAGAACCGAACGTAACGTAACTCCTCCATGAATCACATGTGAAAAGTTAATTTCGTTGAGTGTAAATTAAATCCCTGGAAACTTCGTTTCTCGCCGGTAAGCGTCCCCGAGTCGCTTGGAAATAGCCAAGACCGTGTAAATTTCAAAATCGGCCCGATGCATCTCGCGATTTCCTGGAGGCTTATCAATGAACCAGGATACGCAGGATTCACGAATAGGTTCCCAGAAGATCCCGGCGACGAGGATTTTAGCACCTCCCAAGGCCGTCCGAAAAATATTCGCGAATAAATACCGCGGTTCCCGCCATTGACATTGAGGTTGACATGCAGCTAGAGTAGGGCGTAAAAAAAGGCGAAGAGGTGGCCGAGGAGGGGGAGAGAGAGAGGATGCCGACTCGCGAATTCGCGGACCTTGAGGCGCGATCACCGTGCACTCCGGCCGGTACGGTTACTTGCAAGTCGGGCCGCCGAAAGCGGAGCCCGTGAGTGGGAGCGAGACGGAGCGAGGCGCGACCCGCGGGAGCGAGAGAGACGCGGCTAGGCGAATTCGCGAGGCCTCCGGCCTCGGCGGCGCAGGGCAGGCTGTTTTTCGCGAATCGGTATCCGCGCGAGAATAAGCATCGTAAAGATCGAAATCGCTTCTCGGAACGTAGAGTCGGACGAATACTTCTTAAAATACCCCCGAAAATTGTGATTTACGTGGTCGAGCGACGGGACGCTCTCTCCTGGAGTCCTGCGGAAGAGATTGGATAAAACTACACTTTCAGTGACTTCTACGGTGAAAAGACTGACTTTGCGCCCGTGGACATTTTTCAAAAATGTTTGAGGGCGGGATTTTGAGGGAGCAAAAAAGTCTTCATAGACAAAGTAATGAGTAAAGAAATTTCATAGGTATTGGAACCTTTCTTAAGGCCTTCATAATCACGTGGGAAAATTTCAAACGATTCGATACATTCAGTTCGGAGAAAAGCTTCATAAACGGTTGCTACCCCAGATGCTACTTTCGTACAACCTTAAGGATTACTTTTGGCTTGACGGCAGAAGAAATGAAAATATCTTTCCTTTCGTATCTATTATTTCAAAGCATATTTAAGGCCAACAATTAGAGATTCTAAGTGGGATTAAAATTTCGCCTTGGACAAGGACTTCGAGCTTCGAAGATGCGCTCAGTCTGCAAGTCGGGATGCACTAGGCTGCACGGCGCTGCATCTTGCGGGGAGGGAACTCTCCGTGGAAGTCGGAAGGCCGGGTCCTTGCGGGCTCGCAAGTGGCGATAAATTATGTACAGTTATTTGCATAAATATCAGCACCTCCTCTCTGGCTAGACGCCGAGGAGGCGGGTGCTCTTTTCGTCTAGCGACGTCCGCACGCTCTTGGGGATCGTTGTTCCTGGCTGGCCTTCCCCTCGTCGACGCGGTCGGAAGAGGTCTTTCCTCCCAACACACAAAATCCCGACATAACTCATTTCGGTAGAATTTCCTCTCCTGAAAACGTTTCTTGGCATGGACTTATCCATATAATCTACCAGGAGAGAGTATCCTGCCATAAGGTGACGCGAAAGAATCCCAAGAGCCCCGTTTATGAAACTTTTTTTCGAACTAGGGGCACCGAATCGTTTTTAATTTTACCGCCTGAATATGTAGGTTTTAAGGGATGTCCTGACCCTCACGAAATTACATGAAAAACAAACGTTGTATAAACAATTTTTAATACACTTTTATACAAAATGAAATTTCACGAGGATCAGGACCTTCCTCGGAACCTCTACATTCACGCGATACAATTTCAAACGATTCGGTACACCCAGCTTGAAGAAATCCTTCAAAAACGATTGACCCCCCCGGATATCTCTTTCACGCCATCTTAACACAGAGCTCGCAGGGGCACCTGTCTTCGCGTAAGCAGCGTAGCTCCACGTTTCCTCCAGCAATCTCTTCAATGAAAAAGCGGCAAAAACGATTTATCAAGCGTAGAGCCTTGATATCCACCGATCGAGCGGCCTGCCATGACCAGGATCTAAAGATTACCCGGTTCCGAAAGTCCCCGGCGAGTGATCAGCGAGAAGGCTCCATTCTATCCTTCTCAATTACCGGCATCGTTAAACATCGGTAAACCCAAGCGAATGGACTGGTGGTTCTCGGTTGCACCACCTGTGCCCGCCGATCCTTTTTTACCCGGCCTATCGAATGCATCGGTAATGAACCCTGACGACGGCCGTCGATCGAAGATCGAACCTCCCATCGCGAATCGATCGGGCTAGTTCGAGGATCGCTCGGTTTTTGCCCCGCCTAGACATTCGCGACTAATTCGCGAAATTAGCGAGCTTCGTCTCGGCCTTGGGAGGAGTCTCGAGCGGGGCATCAAGGTGGAACATCGGCTGACCTAACGGACCTCCTCTCCTTCTTCTGGAGGCGCCTTATCAGGTCGAGGTACAGGAAACGTTCTCGTCCCTTTCCTGCACCGTTCCTCGGCGGCGTCACAATTCATTATCCGTGGATAATCCAGCGGCCGTGAGTGCGTCTTCACTTTCTTGCGACGCAGGAGGTCACTCGGTCCCGCAACGGGGGCCGACTTTCCCGCTGATCGGTTCCAGGGATCGGTGATTTCTCGCCGGACGTCCAAGAGTCGAAATGCCTGGAATCGAAGGCCGAATCGAGAGTGTCAACAGGAGACGCGAGTCGGACGTTTCGACTTCGTTAAACTCGAGTCAATCCGACTAAATTCGCCCTGAACACAAGGTGGTGGAGTTCGCGTTGAGAATTAGTATAAAACTGTTGTCAGTAATCGTTCAGAAAAATGCATGGACACATCTGAGGATTTGGAGTACACGGCAAATTGAGACGGGGGAAACAAGGTTTTATGTACTTTATTGACATGACATAGTAACATTGAATTTTAGACGTCTAAGATTCTACTCTCCGCGAATGCAGTGATGCATTGAACTGCATTCTAATGTACCTCCCAAGTGGTATCATCTTTGAAATGTGATAACCGTTCCGTCTTAACATTTCTCAAGTTTCGATTCAATCGAAACGTTGGATTTCTTGAGGGTTATAAAGAGAGAAACGAACTCTGAGATTATTAGTGAATTGAAGGAGAGAAATTTCCGTCGGCGAAGTGGATGTCGAAAAATATAGCGGATTTGAAGGTTCGACCGGGATCGATAATTTCGACTCGGGCAGGGTCGACGATCTTGGAGAGAGGAAAAAGGAGAACGGAGGGACTCGGAGGGACTCAAAGGGACTCGAAGGTTCAGTGGCCGAGGCTTGGGGAGGACACTTTCGGGAAAGGGCGCCCTCGGTTCAGCTCCCTCACTCGTTTTCCACCCCCGAAGGTGCTCTTCAAGGCAGGAACTCGCGGGACCCTCGCAGGAGGAACGAAGGGTCGCCGCAAAGGTTGAAGGGCCGCGACGGACCGTGTAATCGGCGCAGGCTCCCGAAGGACCGGGCAAGGACACTCCCAAAGACTCCCTCGGGATGCCGTCCAGCGAGCCTCCATCCAAGAGGACGATCGAGTCGAAATTTTGGTCCTCCTTAAAACCTCTAATTGTTGGTTAAACGGGCTTAAATGGGATTAAATGGGTTCTGACAGGGCATAAAAAAAGGTTCGAGTCAAAATTATCTTGATTAAACCTCTACATCTACATCTTGTCATTTAGTTCGTCGACAGAAATTTCACTCTCATTTAACTCACTGAGAACCGCAGAGTCCAGCTCCCTCCTTAAGACCTCGAAGTCCTGGAAGAGATTCAATCGATTCGAAACTCGAGGAATCTCAGAACGGTTATTCCACGTTATGCAAATTGAACCTGAATATCTTCTATTGTCTGTAACTACCTGTCACTGGAGAAGAACGAAGAAACCGGAATCCCGTGGTTCGCATCATTCTGTCATGTTATTTAAAACCTATTAAAGATACGAGTCCGTTGTCTCATTTAATTCGCAAGAATCTTAAATACGTCAAGCTTATGTTGAGATTTATGCTAATCATTTGTATAAAACTCTTGATTATTTGAAATTGAGGCTTCCGAGGTTTAACCGAGACCCGATCTGAACCTCGTCTAGAGCTTACAAAAATGTGTAAGGGTATGCTCAATGTTCAGATGAGACAGATTTAATTAACGTTTTTATACCTTGAATTTTTAGATTATACTCTATATTTTGAGTTCGTTCAGGAGGCTCGTCCTATTCTACTATACGCTGCTCTTCTTGCCTTTCTAAGTCGCCGGTGAAACGATGGACCCGGGGAGGGGACGTTCCCGTCTAATGCTCACAGCCTCGTTCCCGCGCCGAGTGGGATAATCTCGACGAGAAATTCGCGCCCGAACCCCGCAATCAGCGCGGATCTCCGTAATCGGCCTCTTAAAATCATTAGAAGTAGCATTAAACGGGCCGCGATTACGGTACCGTTAACCGTTCTAGCGAAGAGCCACGAGCATTTCGCAGTCGCCGATAGCAAGGAGAAGAGGGCCGAGACTGGTCGGCATCCGAAATCGTTAAAATCGAATTAGAGGATGCCGGCGTTATTAGACCACGGCGCCGGACGTTTTACCGAGATTTATCGGAGTCGTGATGGATCGGCGATGATTGAGCGCCGGAGGAACGAGGACGCCATTATTCCGCAGTTTCGGAGTTTTCAGTTGGAGTCGCTGATGGGACTGACTCATCCTTGCTTTCCCTACTTGAAACGAGGACCGAATGAAAAATGGCCGTAAACGGGAGAGAAAAAAAAGTGACCAACCCCTCTCGATTCCGCGTTTTTCTTGCGACCCTCGCTCTGCAATTTCGCTTCGTAATTCCTTTTTCCATTGCGTAATTTCTAAGATCTTTTTTATTTACAGTTTGCCAAAAAAAAACGAAATTTTCAAACTAGGGTAAAGTCACAACGAAAGACAATTCTCTTTTTGGTCACCCAACCCCACGCACCGTAACTTAACCTGGCGCCATCCTAGATCCGTGGTACATGTTTAGAACAAGTATAAGCTTCTTATGTGTTGAAAGAGTATATTACGTGTCGGTGGCATCGTTATCGAGTGGATGCGGATCGTCATTTCGCGGATTTTTCCCGGCGCGTTGAATGGAACCCGGGATGAAGCGATCCTTTTGCTCCTCGGGGGGAGTAGCCATTAAGAGTAGCCGCGTTTGCACCAGATAGTGGCTGCGTGCCGGTCGCAGAATCGCGGACGTTTATCGTTTTTGCCTCGGCAAGTAATTGTAACGTCGCCTTCGAGCATGGAAAGGCTTTCGTGATCGGCTCTCCTCGAGGCCGTCGGGACGACGTCTCTCGGGTAAACGTCGGGACGTTGGGTGCGTCGTTAATCGGCCCGCGGATATAATTTACACTTCATTGGCGCGTTTCATCGTAAACGCGATATTAACGTGTAATTAACTTCAATCTACCGTGGCGCGGATTTCTATAACGCCCCCCGACGCCGTCGGCGCCTCTGAAGTCGCTCGGGTAGCCCTGCAGGCTGCAATCGCGAGTGCGCCACTTGCAGCTACGTGGAGTCAAAGTGCATGCGCAAATCTAATCCGATTACCCAGAGCCAAACGCCCCGGCTTTCGGATAATCCGTTTCGTAAACGGATCCCGGCAGTTCGGTTTTTGTTTCGAATTTACTACCCCGGACGGTGATTTTGTAAATTGCAGAAGTTGTTGCGGGGGTTCTCGTTGCGTCGCCTCCAGGTGCGAGGTGTTAATACGCGGAGCCGATCGGATTAGTCGAAAACCAGAACGATCCCCTTAACTCCCGCGGAATCCGTTTCGTAAGTGGCCCTCGACGGTCCTAGGTTTCGATAGGAGTTTCTCACCTGGGATATCGACTACCGGAATCATCGAATTATCAAGGTTCCCCTTAATTTGACAAGAGATCCCAAGAAGCGGCCCCCAGATCTGACGGTATACCATAACGCCCATATTTCTCCCTCTTCCCGTTATTTCCGTCATCTGCAGGCGGTACAGCTCCACAGGCGACGCCATGGTCAAAGGGTTAGAAATCCCAAATCGAGTACCGCCCTACCATCGCGCATGGGTCCCCCGGTCTCCCGTTGGGATGTCGAAGGTGCGTTTCTCGCGCCTTCCGCAGGTCTCGCATCCGGTCCGGTACGGGGCAGCGGGGGGTCGAAAGAGCGAGGGGTGCACCCTCGATAAAAAGACCGGCCCCGCGCGAGGTGGTCCCCGGGGTGGGGGTAGCGGGTCCGTCCGGCGGGACGGCTTCAATGGGAAGGTATTAGACGCCGAGTCCCTGAAAGAGGGGAATCCTCGTTACTCGGGCGCGGCGCGACAATGGGCCCTCAAATTGGCCGGGCAATCATCTCGTTAGGGGGTATCGCGCCGAAGCCGTCGGCCAAGGGGCTCGGGGCTTCGGGTGGAAACGCGTCCTTCCTCTCGCGCGCTCGACGTCGGCGTCGGCGGCGTCGTCGGCCCTCGGCCATCGGCGTCGCCGTCTCTCGGTGAAAGTGGAGAACCTTACTTCATTAGACGCGAGACCAAAGAGGAGGAGAAGGAGGGGGGGGGGGGGGGGGGCGTAGCGGGCGATCGTGCACGCCGGAGGAGTGCAGCCTGCAGGTTGGAGTGCGGTAGCAACAAGATGGCGCGCGCGTTTGTGAACGAGGACGCACACTGGTCCCTCCGGTCTACCGGAGGATCGCTCTCCTCCCTCCCTCTCTCTTGCGCGCCCGCGTTTATATATATATCCGTCTCCCTCGCCCCGGGCATCTCGCCGTTCCCCTCGCGCGCCCCTCCCCCCTTCCCCACCGCTCATTGGCTAAGGGTCCGCGCTCTCCGTCTCTGTCGCTCATATGGGCCAGCCGGTCTCTCCGTCTCTTTCGCTGCGCGCGCCACCGGTCTGCACTCGAGTCTGCAGTCTCGCTTCCTCCCCTGCCCCCCCTTCCCCCCGCCGGGCTCGTCACCCCCTCCGCCGCCGTCACCTCCCGTTACCTCCCGTCACTTCCTCCCCCCTCTGCCACCCCTTCCGCTGCAGTTCGCGCATCCAGACTCCGCGGCTTGTTTGCACTGACGCTCCTCGCGCGGCGGACCCTCCGCCCCTCCCCGAGTCCCCGGACCCACTGACGGACCCACTCGCGGTGGCGCGGCCCGACTCCCGCGAGTCTGCCGCTGCGCAGCCTCCATGCGCATCCCCTGGGAGAATTCTCGTACACCTGGGAGGATCCGACTCGCCTGGGGTATGCGGCCTAACCTCTACGGCGGTGGCGCGTTGCGATATGACGTCTCTATTATTACCGATAATTGATTTGTAGCCGTACAGGTGTTGGATGGTTAATGACGCGGGGAGAATATATCGAATCGAGAAGGGCGATGGCTCGGATCGGACGGGGTGAATTCTTCGGATGACGTTTCGTACGATAATTGCGGATTCGTCGAGGCTGAGAGAATTACCACGTGGGCTGGCTGGGGAAACGGGAGCAGGTTTAACGAGGACCGCGTGAACTCGCTTTATAAGCCACGGTGCGGGGACATCAGCTCTTCCTTTCGCGCCTGTGGACCTTTGGGCCTCTCCCTTCTCCCTTCTCTCTCCTACGGTCCCCCGACTCTCGCGCTCCCTTCGCCCTCTCTGGATGTCCACGATTACGACCTTGAGCGGCAGCGGCTGCAGGTGCATCCGCGATAAAAAAATCGTCACACCTCTCTGCCCGTTACCCGATGCAGTCTCCCGGTCGCTGTATCTTGTGACGCTCTGGATCCTTCTCTTCGGCTTCTTTTGGATCAAATCCCCTTCCCTATATTCACGCAATCGACTTCGGGAAGAGACTTCTTTTGACATTCGCCACTTTTAACTTCTAACTTTACAAAATCTGACGTAGAAGTATCCCGAGGGCGACGAGACGAATTCATTGCTTAGTTAACCAACAACGTCGCTGAATAACTCGTTCATGCTGAGGCACTAATGGGGCTCAACTCGTTATCATGCGGTATCAGGCCGTCGAGGTCTTGCGAAGAGTCAGCCTTGAAGACGAGATCGTTGGAGGATCCTTTCCAGGCCAGGGTCAAGTTTACAGGCAGGCTCGATCGATCGGACCCCCGAAACCGTGGTCAGCGACCTCCTGGACAACCTTAAGGTCGGCGGATTCCACGGTCGGGTCATGGTCGACACGTTTCACAAATTTTCTGGCCCCGACACGTCGGGGTCGACAGGGTCGATTCGGTATCGATCGTCGATCGACTCGATCGTTCGTCCACCCGATCGACCTGATCCGAACCGATCGACGGACCGCCGCGAAACCTGTCGGGCGATGGTCGGCGGGTCACGTGATCGCGAAATTACCTGCATGCAAGTGCGCTAAACGACCTATTACCATTGCCGGGGCGTTTGCGTGGAAAGCGGTGATTACGCATTCCTGGGCACCTACATGCACACCCGGCCGGCGTGTACACCGGTGTACCTGCACAATTGGCCGGCAAAAGTGCAGGCCGTCACCCGAGTACTTAATTATATGCCGTCGATCGCATACATCTTGTGTACACAGGCGCGCACCTGACGCGAGCTGCCTTCGCTCGGCCAAGAGTCGGCGTCTCACCTGCGGTAATTCAGGTAATTCCTCAGGGGGAGAGGCCTCGGGATTAGGGCCTTGCGGTAGACTCGAAGGGTGCGTAAGTGCCGTGCTTTGTCCTCCACGCGGGTACCGGATGCATTTTTCCTGCACTGGAACGAGCATCCGCGGTCTATGGATTTGTTCTTTGAGAGCGATAACGTCCAATGCGTAATCTCATCAGTCCGGGTTTCTTCGTTTCCGTGAATGTGCCGGGGTGCTTGGTCAACTCGATCTCGCTTCAAAGTCTATCACGATATCGGCTGCTCGTATCGTACAGCCTAACCGAGTCGGGGTATCGCCCTTGTTACGTCTCGCTTCCGGAAAACGGTGTATCGGGCGCCGCTTAATTAATCTAACCGCACGTTCGTGTCTTAGCCGCTGCCCGGACTAAACGGAGTCAATCAAATGGGTGGGACTTGAAATCACCGGCTTGACACCGAGTACGTAACAACTTGAATTACCGACCGGATTGATAGGTACCCGGTCTGTGATTTCTATGACTTGGAGGTTGGCGTTGGGTTTCTTACATTGTGTCAGGCCAATCCCAAAAGACAAGTCGTTTTCCACCGGTCCATTTAAGGCGGCGCGAAAGTGGCAGCCAAGTAGTCAATCGTTTACAAAACTGGAACTGAGTATGCCGAATCGTTTGAAATTCTATCACGTAAATTAGATGATCTGGGTAAGGTTTAATTGCTAAGAAATTTCACCGTTGCAAAAAACCTTCAAGAGAAATTAAAGAAGGAGATTTAACGAGGGTCTTTCTGTAATCAATTCCAGGACGCCGGATAAATTCTCGCGTAAAGACGCCAGGTCCTTTAGACTAACTCAAGGGATTAAACGTTGTGATATCGAATTCATAGTCATCCCGAAGAGAACTCCATGTACGGGGATTCAGGTTTCGTTCCTCATTTTCTGCGCCGTGGTAACATTGCATGGCCGCATTGTTGCAGCCACACGGAATTGCGGGGGTGGTAGGGGGACAACTCGGAAAGTACCGATTGCGATGTCCTCGAAATTCGCAGGAGCCCCCGGCACTCTGGATTTTTCAAGGTTACAAAAATCCCCGCCGGATCCTCCCCCATTATGCTCGAACAATGTAACAAATACCCTCATCAGACTATCTCAGACGCCATTGTGAGGTATCGTCCGTCGTCCGGCGAAGAATGCGTTTCTTTTCCCCCCTTTCCCCGGGGCTCTAGCAGCCTTGCTCACCCCTGGCCATTATTCCACCCCGCGGTTCCCTCCTGGCGTCGCTTAGGAGTCCATCTTTATTCCTCGACTACCTGCAGAGGTGCGAGGACTTTGATGCATCGCGCTGCATCGCGCTGCATCGCGTTGCATCGCGCCGAGGCCTTTTCGGTTTCGTAACCCGTCCCGTTTTCCAATCGCGGATTAGTACCGCTGCTCGATTCGGACCCGTTGCCGACCCTGAGACGCTTAACGGCGATTCGTTATCCTCCTAAGACCGGGTCGATCGATAGAAATCGATGAGTCGATCGCGGCCCTCCGACCGTCGATGACACCTCCTGGATCTTGCACGTATGACGGATCTCGCTATCAGGACTTGTTACAAAATATGATTTATCGGACCAAGTTGTCATCGGAGCTCTGAAGAAATTACATTGAAATAAAAATACTGGTATACATTTGGCATTACATTTGGACGGGTTTGGGTCTAGTGCTAAAACCATTTTCACAATCTTAATCCTAATACATATATGAGGCAACGTCCGTCCGTCTGTCCGCAATGATCTCGGCAAAACACTGTTTAGAAGAAACACGTGAGAAGATTTTAAGCTATATATCATTCCGGTACAAAAAGTGGCTGAGTAATAAACCAAAACGATGAAGGGAGGCAGGGAGCGAGTCTTATAGAGGTAAACAAATTAACCCGGGCGAAGCCGGATATAAAAAGCTAGTTTCTAATGTTTCACAAATCATTTTCATCCGCGTTACCTGGACTACCTCGAGATTACGCTGGACCAAGGTGGAAGGTGAAAGCGAATGGTTCCTGGGAATAGTGACGCCGTGTTTTTTCGGAGTCGAAAATTCCTGGAAACATGAAAAAGAGAGACCAGTTAGACGCAGTTGGGTTTGGACGCACCTGGGTGTCGTGGACCTTTTCGAGGTGAAATTCGAGGTGAAAATGGGCAGGTTTGGACCAAAGCGATCCCTTTCACCGAGGCGGACGTCGAGCCGAACGGGGTCTCCGATCGGTGCAATCGTCCCTCCCTGGCTCGTTCGCTCGGGGTCTTCGGGATCTCTCGAGCGGCTGTGGGCCGATAATTGTGTGTCATAAAAAATCGATAGGTCAATTGGTATTTACGCGGCGAGACCCGCGCCAACGAGACGAGGTCGTCGACATCTCGCGCTTCGCGATTCTCTTCCGCACTGCCCGTCGTGGCGGCTCCCCGTATCAATGCCGACCGTTGTTCCTCCTTTTACGAGGCATTTCTCATTTATATCCGCGTGCACCTATCCATGCGCCCATAAGCGAAAGATAACAAGAAAGTACGTGAAATAATATCGGAAGGTGTGTTCGCGGATCGCGCGTAATCTGAGAGATTTTAGGGGAAATATTGAGAGAATTTGGCGAAGAGGAAGGAGAGAGGGAATCGACGTTACAGTTCGGAAGGAAATATTAAAAATAACAGGAAATAATAGAAATATTTCCCTCTTTACGATACATTTTTACATTTTTGTCGATCATGATCTGTGCGCTCCCTAGTGGACGGGAATTTGCGAGAACACGTGAAATCAGGTGCATCACGGATTCCGGGGAATTTGGCGAGTCGGTTGGTAACCGAGGCGAGGAGGGAATCGCCGTCGCGGAGGTTCGTATTTTCGGAGCCGCGAGGCCCACCGGGTAAAGTTTCCTCGTGGCTTGGGCGCGGACTCGCTCGTCTTGTTGACACCTCGATTGTTTAGGTCGCACAGCCGCTCGGAAGAAGATGTTTGCTCGGGGAACAAGAACGCCTCGGGATTTGGCTCGGCTCCACGACGTGGACTGACTAGCCAAGCGGGCTGGCCCGATCGGCCGACGTCCCCCGCGTCGCTTTCCGCAGGCTTTCCGCGCGTTCTTTCGGTCTGGCCTCGTAACTCCTCGACGAAAGGATCGACAAGGTCCCCGCAAGGTGGAGGGAAGCTTCGGGCCCGAGCAGAGCCTCGGCTAGCTCCAGGCCTTGTCGAGAAAGCCTCGCCGACCTTCGCCCTTCACGCGCTGAGTAAATGGCAAGGGAAAAATAATACGAAACAACCCGGGCAACCGCAAGGGACTGTCGGGGAATTCAAATGAAGCGGCGAAATGTACTCCCCTGCCCTCTCCTGAAATTCGGACTTACCGAAGAGATCCAACCGAGGATTTGGTCAATATCTCCAAGACTGAGGGCTAGACCATTTGCCGGGACGAGTTCTTCAAGATTTCGGTTTAGAAATGATTCTGATTTATTGATACATTTTCACCGTTTCCCCGGAGGGATCCCATTTTCATCCTTTCCGGAGCGGAGCGTCTCTCGGTCATAAGACGTCCGTAGACCGTGGTATCCTGAGGGATAAGGAATGAAACTTGGTCCCGGGAGAGTCCTACCATTCCGCGAACGCGTCCACCTTGCAACCGGAGATACGAGTCGAGCGAGGGTCCACCTCTCAAAGGCACCCTAATGGGCGAGGAAGTTTCCCCCCGAAATCGGGATTTATCACCTGCGTGGGTAACCTTTCCGAAACTCGCCACCTCGTTTCAAGGTCGAGCTCGGTGGATCCTCGGCCGAATGGAAAGTCGGTCCCAGAGGGACCGATCTCGTATCGGGCAAATCTCGAACGCGAACGCGTCGACCTTGAAACCGGACGCACAAGGGGGACAAGGATCCACCTTTCGACGAGAAGGAACTTTCCTCCAACAGGATTCGTCAGTTTTCCTCCATCGTCTCATAACATCCCGAATCCCCCTTCCCTCCCCCGCCCAACTTCCGCGATAACCCCCCTCATCCCTCTTCACTCCCCAAATTAGAAATCAGTGCCGAAGAGCTCTCTTGGACCCCATTTGTTCACCCTACGACCTCGAAATCCACTAATAAACGACGAAACGGCTCCCTCTAATAATTAAAACTCCCCATCCCGAGAGTGAAATTTCTCCCGTCTATCGCATCCATGCCGATCCATATTTTTTTCAGTCTCGGCGAGCTGGAACTCGAGAGATCCGGTGCCGAAGAACGCGTCGACCCTGAAGAGCCCAGCCCCTCGGCTCTTCTCGGGGGTAGACCTCGTAACGACTCGGCGGTGCGAGAGGAAGCTCCTTTTCGAAATTGGAATTTATCGCGTGCGGCCGGCGCGGCGGCCTTCGGGCCCCCTCGTGGATGTGCAGGTGCACACGCGTACACGTACGCATGCGCCTGCGCGCGATGCAACTGCACGTCGCGTACTCGCCGGCCCAAGGCCTGGTTCGGGCAGCTCGACCGATTCGCACGGCTCGTCCATACGAAGTGGTCTTCGGCCCCTCAAGAGATGGGGGGACAGGAGGGAGGGAGTCCTCCCGCGGCGAAATGATTGCTCGCCGGGCGAATACTTATCACCTAATTAGCCAGGGAACACTTTCATTCACGGGTCAGCCGCGCACCAGGAAGCAAGTGCGATCCTCTGCGTTGATGTTCTGACTCGACGTGACCGTAAGCTGCGTCGACGCGGCCGTTTCGACGCAAAGCGATTAAATTGCGTTGACGCTGTCGCACCGACGCGACGCGACCGAATTGCGTCGGTGCGGCTACTTCAACGCGACGCGACTAAGCTGCGGTGATGCGGACGCCTCGACGCGACGCGACCGTAACTTGCGTCGACCGGCGTCCGGACCTTTGAGGCGAGTCTTTTTCCCCGGGGGACCGGTGGAACCTGCCGAGCACTCGATTTTTCGGCGACGCGCGAAAAAGAGCCCGATAGTTAAAAGCTATCTTTACGACGTCTCGAGTGCATTCCCGGAGCGTACAGTCCGCTCGAGGAGAGACGCACCTTCGGCCTCGCCTGGCCTTGGGTGTCCTCGATGTCGCGACTGCCGGTGCATCTCCAAAAAGTCACCGCGGGGCCGGATGCTCGGGAATGCTTAAGGTCGGCGTCGGCGAGGCTTCGGTTGCGATTTCTTCATCGCGAGAGTGTTCGTCCTACACTCGAAATTTTTCGTTGCGGTGGTCACCGAATCGCTCTTTCCTTGCATTTCGTGGATCGCCTCCGATTGAACTATTGATATAAGAAGATAACCCGTTATCATCGTGGACGAAACTTTTCTCGGAGGTGGGTGAACCGAAACTTTTGAGATTTTACCACACGAATATGGAAGCCTTGAGGAAAATCCTGATACCCGTGAAATTTCATTTTTTAACATTCCTCTAAGCACATTTATTTAATTTTCTTTTTCATAGGTAATGGAACTTCACAAGGGTCAAGGCGTGCATATTTGCGTGTTGTAAAATTTCAAACGATTCTACATCTGGCATGTAGAATGTTTTTCATTAACTATTGACTCCTCCGGTGCGCTTCGTGTAAGTATCACCTTAAATAGAAATGGGTAAAAAATTGTAAAAGAATCTGATGATCTGTTCCTCTTAGGGTTATTTTTCTATCTTCTCATAGGTTCTTTTATTCCATTTCCATCGTTCATCGGGATGCGTTCTCGTAAGGATAATGGAGAATTTGCAAGGGATGCTTCTTCGAAGCGGGAGTTAAATGAGGTCACTCGCACAGGCGCGTAAGGTCAGGGATCCATCCGCTCTCTCGTCGGTAGTTCACGACGGCCCGCCGAAAGGGATGCTGCGGGGCTGATGACCCGCGCGTCCCACAAAGATTTGGCCTTGACGGGGCCCCGAAAGGGCAGGCCAAGGTCCGATACTGACCGCGCGGTGGCCATTTTATGTTCTCGAAACATCTGTCGCTTCTGCCGATAGCCTCCGTCGGCTCTAAGTACCTTAGAGTTCCCTTCGGGCCCTCGATTTGTTCATGCAAATCGAGATAAACCTTTACGATTCCGCCCGGGTCGGCGATACCGTCTGACCAATTTCGCTTTAACTCCTGTCCGAGAAAAATAACTGGAGTGGTCGTCACGAGTTAGGTGGGATTACACCGTATATATCCTTTCTGTCCACGTGTGACATATTAAATTCATACTCGACGAATCGTTGGCTTTAACAAATAATACCTCCGATGGCTGCATCGAATAACGAAATATTAGTGGAACGGGCTTCACCGTCTCTCAATGACCGCTCGTTAATTCTCTTTGTCGTTCGGCGCGTATCCCCTTTCATGCGCTAGAAATGACTGGAATGAAATTCCCTCCACGCAGCCCAGCCTAAAAACGTCAATCCTAGTTGCTGTCATGAGGCGAGCGTAACTAGGCGAGGCAACAATCGGTATATAACAAAATAAGGAGAAGGAACGCCTCGGCGGTATACGCGGCTGAAAGCCGTGGTACGTACCCCCCGCGGCCCCCACCGTCGACGCGTGTCCAACTATCGGTCGAATTAGCTTCGCTATCTCTTCGGGTCTCGTTCCCTATCGACAGGTATCCTCTTTCGTGTGCCGGTAATGGCCGCGATAAAATTCCTTCCGCGAGGTCCTGTCTGGAAACGTCAATCCAACCTGTCAGGGTGACGAGCGGAGTAAAACGGGAGGCAATGAGTCGTGCAATTAGAAATTGTACCGAGGCAGCGGATCGCAGACCAGGCATCGTGGTCAAGGGGCGCGGTTGCTGGCGGTGCAACGAACGATGCAACGACCGATGCAAAACGCGCAGCAGGGAATTGTGGGCACCGCGCGATGCAGTATTTGGTGCAACGCATTGGAGAAAAACGCTGGATGCACCAACATTTTGGTAACGCACGATGCAACGAATTGTGGGCAACACATAGTGTAAAGAACCCTGTGCTAGGAAGACGCAACGTCAGATGCAGCGAAACATGGGCGACGCGCGACATGACGCGAGATGTAACGAACGTCGGAACGGATCGTGGGTAACGATCAACCAACGGCCGGGGGCTACGGACGTCACGGAGCTCTCGTTACCACGGTCATCAATCGCGATCGGGAACGAGGTTTTAGATGGCGACCTGTCAGCATAAGGACTTCCGCGGAATCGACATGGAAAGTGATCGGGGGCCGCGGCGCAGCTGCGGCGCCGCTTGCAGTTGCGAAGTCGCGGCCCGTGGAAACCGAATATGGGACACGCCGCGGGTCTAGGCTGGCTTTATTCAGATTAATTGTCTTTTAACGCCGTCCGTGCGTTAAATGGTCGCGCGTAACCGGGCACCGCGGTGCACCGTGACATTGCCAGTCACGGTGTCAACGTCGCCCGCGACCTGCCTCGATTTTGCCGAGGCTTTGCCCCAGCCCGGCCCACTTTCCGACGGATTTGCGCTCCTTTTGCCTTCGGAACTCGCCGTGGCGTTCCTCCGATGCGCCGGATACGAGAAACTCCACGCATTCGGATTCGAATCTTTAAGGTGATACGAAAGTGACACCTGAGGGGTCCATCGTTTATGAAGCTTTTCTCCCAGCTGGGTGTGCCGAGTCGTCTGAAACATCTCCACGTGAATCGGAGGGCTCTGAGGAAGGCTCCGATGTCCACGAAATTTCATTTCGTTTTAATAAATGTGTTTATAACCATTTTTAATACGTTTCAATTGAATATCAAATGGCCCTCCGCATTCACGTGGTATAATGTTAACGGTTCGGTATACATAGTTGTCGATAAAGGTTTCATAAACGCTTGATATCTCGGATGCCACTTTCATATCACCTTAAGGTAAATGTAGTTCGTGGAAAGCATTAATAACCGTCGATGTTGTCTTAGGTAATAGCGGTAACTCGTGTCATTCTTCGGTTATCTCGTCGCGATCTTCCCACTTTCCCCTTCTCTCATTTTCTCTCTTTTCCTCTCTCGTTCTTCCTCCTTCTCTTTCGGATCCGTCACGGCTTCTACCAGCTTGCCTAGGTACCAAAAGAGCCGAGATGTTTCGCGTGCATTCTCACCTACGCCCCCTCGCGACGAGGCGACGTGGGAAGGCCGTGCATGATCGAATACGACGTCCTTTTCTGTCCTCTCGTGCCGCCGAACGGCCGCTCGAATTGCCGTCATCCGCTCTACCGAACAATCTTTCTGGATCGCTAGGACGACGAAGAAAACCCTATATACTCGTCTTACACCGTGCAACAACAGCCGGTATATCAAAAGCGGTAAAACTCGAATACGAAATAGAAACACTCCTTTACTATCGTACTAAAATTAGTCAAAGTGTTTCAGGAATCGCGAAATACTGCACTGAGAATGTTCCATCCAATTCGTTCCGGTTTATCCGAGTCAAGTAATTAACTCTTTGAATTTACAAAATATTTCTTTGCCGCTATCCAAAGAAATATTTCTTAGGTTCGGTGACATATCCCTTTTGCATCCCTTTCTATACCAATTTTTCTCTTTTGTTGTTGAATGTACCAAAATCGATAAAGGCGCTTTGACGTGCCGAAGTGCCTCACCCGGTATAATTCATATACTTACGCACACGTGTAATCAATAGGTGCATGTGCAACGTATCGATGCACGCGTCTCCGGACATCGGCAGCCTCGATGGGAAGTTTCGTCGTGCCGGTCGTCGATAGGCATTGCGCCGCGATAGTACACCGATAGTACGTCGATAGTGCAACGGTAGGACGATACGATAGCGGTTATAAAGATTTGTAGGGACAGGTTCCGACTACCTCGAGGCTGCTATCGCGTCGCGACTTACCTAGGAGGCAGACTTCCACTCTACCTTCGACTTAGTCCACCTACATCTACACCTACCCACCTACCTACGTCTACCTCTTGGCCGCGCTGCCCGGCTAACACACTGCCATACTAACAACGCCGCTCTGCTCCCTAACGGTACATCAGTCCGCTTCTGCCGAGTCCTTTCGGCTACATCGTTGCACCGCCGCCATCTTGACGCCCACTGTTCGACGAAATGGGCCCCGAAAAAGGAGGCCATTTTAATAAAAAAGTAGTCGTCCTAAATTGTATACGTGTTTTTATAAATCCCTCATTTGTATAAATACGTAGATTTAGGATATGTCGAATTCAAACTCTAAATGTGGGCGGTTTTTGTACACAGGATAAGGGGAGGTTGGGTAGGCTGAAAATACGCCGCCATCTTGACGCGCACTGGGCGACGAAATGGGCCCTGAAAAAATAGGCCATTTTAATAAAAAAGTAGTCGTCCTAAATTGTTTTTATAAATCCCTCATTTGTATAAATACGTAGATTTAGGATATGTCGAATTCAAACTCTAAATATGGGCGGTTTTTGTACACTGAGAATACGCCACTGTCTTTACGCGCCTGCCCAATAAGATGGGATAATGAAAAGGAGGCTACTTTAACCGAAAATAAGTCGACTTTAATTTTATACATATTTCTATAAATACGACGATTTAGAATATGTCAATTTTTGTATCGAAAGTCGGGCGGTTCAAGTCCGCTGGGTGGGCTGGGAATGCGATCCTTAGACAAAGCGGACTTAGGTCGTTTCGCCGTTGGAGTTAACGGCGCGGTTGGCACCGTAGCGTTAAGCGTTTAATTTCCATCCGGTCGGACACGCGAGGTCGAATCACCGTCAGACCGACGCGAAGCGGCAACGGCGTGGATCACCGTGACCATGACCAGCGCAACCTACCGCGACCTACCACCATGAGAGAAGGGAAGGAATCGCGACCTTGCCGCGTCTCGCTACCCTCGAGGCGAGGATCGGGCTTCGGGATCCTGCGAGATCCTCTCGTCGACATTTTAACGCTAAGTCATCGCGTACAGCCGCGTAACCCTCGAACAACCAAAAAAACATGAATCATAAAAAAAACCACCATCTAAGACCATCTTATTTATAATCAAAAAGAAAGCCAAAAGAAAGTGAAACCTAATTCGCTGAAAGAAAGTCGTTACCTAACGATAAGACAAATTACGGATTACTTATTGCAGTTTTGAAAATCGCCGAAAAATGTGAAGTTCACGATCCAAGGTGAAGAGGAAGACGTTAAAAAATCGCGACACCACGCGCGGTTTAAGGATACCCGGAAAATGTGAAATATACGATCCACGAAGGTGAAAAGGAAACTGGAAAAGGGTCGCTACATATGGCAAATAATTTATTATCTTTAGCAGTTTAAGTCCGGTTGATAAAAAAAAAGTGAAATATAAACTCGGAGCCTTCCACAAAGAGCGGTCGCAAATAGGAATATCCCTCCTCTTCGTCCTCGTACGTGTCCTGCGTGCCTGACCACAGTGGAGTAGTACGTGCTAGAAAGACCAGGCTCGTAAAGTGGTTCTTCCTTCCCGATTTCGTCAGCTTTCCGAATGTTTCTCCTGCATTCATCCTTGCGCCGATTTTATTTCCCCGGCACCGGGGAAATTTCCGTCGAATTCGTGCGTGCTTTTCTTCTTTGGAACACCGTGGAAGGCACGAGGAAACCGAGAAGGAGGGGAACCGTCGAAACGCAACCAATACCCTTATCTCTCTTTCTCCCTTCTTTCCCTTCCCGCGGCCCTCCTCCCTCTCCGTCTCTCGCGGGCTCTCCGTGTTACGTTATGACATACACGACTGCCCACACGCGAGGAACGTGTGTCTCTCCCGTTCGTCGTCGCGTCGCGTGTGCGTGTCGTGCGTGCGTGCTCGTCTTCGTGTGCGACGGTACTTTTACACGGAGGTGAACAACACGCCGCGATATCCAGGCCAGGGGTGGCCAACCACTCCTACCAGCCGAGTGTCGGCGTGTCGCTCGCGCGAGGCGTCACGACGCCATCTTTTTTTACGCCGAGGTAATTGAGTTCCCTGAATGTCGCAACTGGGGAGACAACCTGGAATAGGTCAAATAATTCTAATTTAGACTGCCTAAAGCGTTATTTCTGCCGTTTTGATGCTTTGCTTGCAAATATAGACGTTTTTACTTTATGCTCAGATTAATGTACCGCGAACACCATATTTTTACGCCTAGATAATTGAGTTACCCGAATGTCGTAACAGGAGAAGACAACCTGGAATAAGTAAAAGAAGTTAAATTTAGGTTGTCCAAAGTGGTATTTTTGCTGTTTTAATGCTTTCTTTGCAAATACAGACCTTTTTACTTTTTGCCCATATTATGTGCCGCTTTGTACCGCAGACGCCATATTTTTACGCTGGGATAATTGAATTCCCCGAATGTCGTAACAGGGGCAGACAACTTGGAATAAGTCAAAGAATTTAAATTTAAATTGCCCTAAGTGCTATTTTTGCTGTTTTGATGCTTTGTTTGCAAATATAGACCTTTTTACATTATGCCCAGATTATGTGCCGCCTTGTAGCGCAGACGACATATTTTTACGCCGAGGTAATTGAGTTCGTTGAATGTCGTAACTGGGGAGACAATTTGGAATAGGTCAAAGAGTTCAAATTTAGATTGCCCAAAGTGTTATTTTTGCCGTTTTGACGCTTTGTTTGCAAATATAGACGTATTTATTTTATGACCAAGTTGTGTACCGCTATATACCATAGACGCCATATTTTTACGTCGAGATAATCGAGTTCGCTGTATATCGTAACAGGGGAAGACAACTTAGAACAGATCAGAGATTTCAAATATTATTAGGTTGCCGAAAGAGTTATTTTTGTTAATTAAAATTTGACGCTCTTTCGCAAATAAAGATGTTTTTCCTTCATGTCCACGTTGTATACCGTTTTATAGCGCAGGCTTCGTTAGAATTGCATAACAGGTAACTGTGATTAAAATATTAATCTCTTTTCTTATTGCGTTAAAAAAAAAAATGGAACGTAACGTGAAGGGTCTTAACAAACTCATCGAATAAAAGAAAATAAGAATCTGGAGAATATGAGGAAAAAATATATATCGTCATAAAATGCTGTAATAACGGACATGCCTACATATGTCTAACGAGGCGACACAAGAGTTCCCAAATGTGGCGATTGCGTGCGTAACGCGTAATTTGGCCGACTGAATTACGTCAGCAGTGTTGCAACTACTCACATTTTAAGGGTCCTTCTCGCAAAACGATCCGACGATTAGTGATACCAGGGTCAAGTAAAACAATTCTCGGATCCCGGCCTTGAACCGCTATCACGGGTGGGTGCTCACCCCGGGAGCCATTGAATTTATTAGCGATTTTTAAACCGCACTTCACGAAAAATGTCCCCCCGCCCGCGGTTAATTATTTCAGCCGTGACACACAATTGTTCAAATCGTCGAAGTGGACATATTTGTTATCATGCTGCAAATAGGCTCTTCGTCGAGGCTCCGACCACGCGGCGATCACGCCGATCATCAAATTATCCAAATTGTTTCTGGGGTGACGTCACGTCTGTGATGTTAACGCCGTGTTTGGATCTCACGGTGGTTCTGCGGTTTAGGGTATCAATCGGTCTGGGCATGACCAAGGTCGTACTCGTAATGCAAACACGTGTCCGAGCATCGGACCGAGACGTATTAATTTGTTTTCGCCGAGAATTGACTCATCGGAGGGTCCTAGGGACGGAAAATGTGACGCCATCGGCCTTCAGGTGATGATAAGGAGAAAAGGGAGAGTGTCTGCCTCAATTGTGCCGCGGCAGCAGAATGGACGAAACGTTATCAGTTATCGGGGAGACTGACCCTACGCACGCCTTCACCAGCGACTTCGGAAGTCTGTACGCATACCGGGAGAAATGCTCATCTCGATTCGGCCAAATGTCTGCAAAGGGATGACTACGTAATTCGGTAAGCAAATTATAGTTCACTTTTAACCCTCTCTACAATGCCATGTAACTTTTTAACACTAAGCCTACCGACGATTTATACCCCCATTACAAATACCATTTAAACCGGTCAATTTGACCCGCCGGTGGTAGGTTTAGTGTTAAGGAAATATTCACAAGGGTACAAAGGCAGAACGATCGCAGGCCCATGGGCGGCCCTATTCCAAAGATAATAAATACATCTGGGTCACTTTTTACACGGTCTTTTTAACACGGTTTACTTACGTTAAGACGATTGTAAAAACTTTTCTCGTGAATTTCAGTGAATCTTTTATTCCGCATTTTATTCTACACGTGTAAAAAGAGACCTGAATGTGTGATCCTTTTTCGAGGGACGATTGTCTTCGGAGGAAAAGTTAAGAAGTTTCAGGGAGGATTTGAGAGGAAACTGAATTCAATGAGACTGGACTAGGAGGGAATAGCAGGGGTCGAAAGGGGTGGAGGGCTCGAGATGGGATAAAGGGGAAAGGTAAAATGCATTTAGGTAGTTGCGTGGCCGTCCAATTCGCGGTATAACAATAATTCAATTTAACGATTGGCCGCTCATGCCGAGGTCTTACGACCGTTTCCAAGAGTCCCTTCTCCCCTGTCGATACGAGAGGGACTTTTGCAGCGTGATTGATATTGGCTCTCCCTATTCCTTTTTTTTGTCATTTAATTTCGCCGTGTACCTTTGGCGGCGTGGGCGGAATTTAGACGAGGCAGCGGCTCGAAACAAACATTTACCCTCTGCAACAATTGCGTGGACTAGGAACGACGGTGCTCCATTTTTTCAATAAAATTGGATCTCGCGGATTTCGCGATTTTTTCCTTGAGTGAAAATATTCTCCACGCCCCTGTCAACAGGTAACATCAATTCCGCGTGAATTCTTAACACCTCAATTCTCTGCGCAATTAACCAGAGAATTGTAAATTACTAGAACGTGGTTTATGAGGCACACGTAGAGCTGCACGTTTCATTGCAGGCAGGCCTGGCGTTATCTTAGGACATTTGTAAAAAAAAATAACCGCGTGATTTATGGATCATCATTAAGTCCTATTTCTGGCTTTCATTTGGAGCATTAATTGCTCGGGGCGGACCTAAGAAAGACAGAGAGAACAGTCATCAGACTTATCAGCGAGGCTTCTTAGGCGGAGTCGCCTCTCGGAATACTCGGCGAGCATTAGCGAAGCAAACGCTATTTGCAACAATTGCTAGCCTAGATGAGAAATTTGTCTCGCTCGTGGATCACGCGTGAAGTACATTGTGTTTCACGGGTGCCTAAGAAATTTATTCGAGCACGATCGTCGGATCTCATAGGTAAAGGTGACAGGTAAACCTCGTCAAATTTCAAGAGTGCAGACTCAGAATATACACGCGGCGATTCGAGAAGAAATGTCTACTCCTTAAAAGGTATCAGGCCAACTAGGTTTTCATAATTCCGACGTGGAGCACTGAGAAAAAATATCATTGAACCAGACATTTTTCTTTATATAGAACCAAAGAAATATTTGGCTAATTCAAAGAATAATTATTCATTAAATTAAGAAAATATTTCTTTGGTTCAATGACACTTCTTCTCAGTATGGCAATGATGCCGCATATGTAGAGGAATTAATATTTAAGGTAACAACAGGAATACTTATCTATTTACTTTGAGGTAATTGTTCCTTGTATTTTCCCGTATTTTCGAGCCGCTGTTTTTTCTTCCCGTTCAATTTCTTTTTCTTCGATCGGTCTTAAGCGCGACGGAATTCCGGTTTTAGAAAATTCGTAAGAACGTCTATGAGAAATCTGTTAGCCTCGTTTAATCGAGTCGTAGGCATCGATGAAAAAGAGGGGAAAAAATGGAAACCGGAGCTAAGCACTCCTGCACGGGAAAGGGCAAAACGACTTCCGACCGTCTTTTTACCGGCAGGCCGAGGAAAACCGGCAAAACGGCACGGCGACGTCCGGCAAGAAATGAGTCGTAAAAGCGACTATGATTTTTAACCATAAACCAGAGAAAAAGAGCAGCATCCTTCGCCGAGCGTTCGCGGTCCATGCAAGTGTCAGGATCAGGATTTTCCTCTTCCTCTGCATTCCGGCGGGGCATTAAAAATCGCCATTATCATTTTATAATCACTCAGCGAGGAATTTTATAATAACTCCATGAAAAAGAATGACCCCTTCACAACCGTACCCTTTATACCGTATCTTCGGTTCACCTCAATTTCTCCCCGTACTTTTATCTCAGCTTATCTCAGTTTTCTATTTCATTTTTATTCCTTCATTATGCCTTTTTTATTATGACACATCTCTATCGAGGAACGCGATTGCGCAGGTGCAAAGGGCAGTTGTGCTCGGTGGCGTTGGCACACACGATGTCACGGCCTTAAGGAGTGACTGCTTGCAGTGACGCAAGTACTGCGTTTACGCGCTCGGTGCATTGCCCGTGTCTCTTTCTCCCTCCCACGCCTCCCCCGCCCGGGCTCCTCTTCCCGCCTGCAACTTTGCCCAGATAGAATCGTCTACACCCACACCATCCAACGCCGGGACTGACACTCGCTGACAATCGCCGACTCACTGTATCGCTCCCTGTGCTTTCCGCAACGGCGACGCTCCCGACGTGATTATGTGCTACTCTGTTAAAAAAAAAAAAAAAAAAAAATGGGAAAGATTCGCAAGATCCATTCGCTAACACCAGGTTCTAATAAACTTATGATGTCTTAAAAGTGAATTAGTGGACATTTATCATGCACTTCTAAACAAACTTGTAATTTCATAACAGTTTTATGAGATTTTGTTTGAGTCGCTAACGTGCCAAATCGATAACACCGGTTATAAGTTTATAAGAGTAAGATGTACAAGAAATGTTAAGATATTTCAATATCTTTTTTAACAGGGCATATATCGCGGAATATTTAGGTGTGGGTTGTTATATTGTGAGGGCCCTTGTCACTCTTCGCGATTTTTCTTTTTTTAACGTACACAGGTCTTTATCAAGCTAAACCATGGGATCTCTCGTGGACCCCACGCAACATCGCTTCCCAGGTGTCCGTTCCAATAATCGTTTCCTCAGCTGGGGGATAGGAATTCACCGCACCGTCCATTAAAAAACTGGTTCGCGGATATAAAATTCATCGCCAAAGAGGCGCGCAAGCAGACTGGATAAAATGTCTAGTCGCGTGTCTAGGGATGCGAGAACGCGAAAACGTCGTTCCGCCTTCGTGTAAGATTTCGCAAACTTGGAATATTACAGGCGGTTCTCCCTTCATGAATATAAAACGCGACGAAAATTCCTTTACAAATTCCCCATCTTACAAATGTCTCGGTGATCCGAGTTCTCAATTTATGACCAATCGCCTGGTATGATTTCGAAAGGGCGGGAACTACCAAAGACTACTATACCACAAAAGCGGTGAATCTGAAATTTCGCTAATTTGAAAATTCGCAAAATTAATTTCTTCTTTTTTTTTTTATAAAATTTAGATTTGCATTATTTCATTTCTACGTCGAAATCTCGGTTTACGCGATACATATCAATCAGATCTGGCTCGTAGCTGAGTCGACCGTTGAGGTGATCGATACTCTGGAGCAAACCAGAAGCCCGATCGGACGAAAAATCGATGGCGACGCAGTCGGCGGTGTTCTTACGCCGTGCCGATTTCACGGCTGACGTCGACATTGCAGCGCCGTTGCACGGATGCACCGAAGCCGGCCGGCTGCACTCTGCTGCGCACACGCGCGCCCTCCCTGCCGCCGACCCGTACACGCTTTATTCAGAGATGCAAATGCGCAGTTTCCGTGTCGCTCGCTCGTCCGGCAGGGATACGCGTGAAACGCGTGCTACCTCAGCCCACGATCGCGATTTTCACCATATGGACCAAGTGGAGATCAATTCACTGAAGATAACAGCTCCGGTTCCTCTCCATTTAATGCGTCGATTCGTGGACTCGAGGAAATCCGCCATTGAGGAAAGACTGCACATCGTCCGGCTTCTCGTAATTTTTCGAAACATTTTTTTAAACGCGATACAACATCGTCATTCGACGAGCGACGAGGAAAAAGTTCCCGAATGCCGAGCCGAGTGAACGGATCGCTCGAAATGAATATTCAGGGTTCGTTCTTTCCCATTTAGTATCGAGGAAGTATTCGAGCAGTACTCGACGCATATTCGGTATCCATTGCTGAAGCGGTGCCGTCTTAACTCTTTGAACACGGAGCCATTTCGACACATGGGCGAAATTCCTCTAACCGTACCGGCAATATTGGACCAAACGTCGATCACTTGGTACACACGCTAAAGATGTGGTTTTGTTAAATTCAGAGTAAACGATGCTCCAAGCCGATACATTGTCATACGCAAATGCTTAACTGTCTAGGTAAACTACCGTTTACCTAGACAGTTTGATGAAACTAATCCTTCGGTACGCATACCAAGTGATCAGTGTAAACCGATCGGTATAAACACTCGGTGTAGGAGTCCTAAAAAATCCTCTATCGATGTATACGATATCTTTCATAACAAGTATTCGATTTCAGACGTTTCCTGTAACACGGGTGTGTAACTTTAAGACAGACGCATAATTTTCAATATTTACTTGTAACGTCACATTGTTTACTCTTAAACGTTACCGTGCTCGAGAAGCGGTATTTTAACCTCGGTTTACAACCATGAAGCGTGTCTGAAATTACATGTTATAAAAAAATTGATTAAAATCCGACGGAGGGGGTCAAAGTTCCTCTTATCAGCAGCAGTCCTCGAAACGGCTCGCTAACTCAACTTGGACGTGTCTCCGGCGTAAAACGGAGGTGCAACGACACTCTAACGCGACGCCGGTGCGTGACACGCGTTCGATCGAGTCGGTCACGTGCCGGCATGAAAATCGAATCGGCTCCGGTACACTCGCGAGTACCGAGAGTACCGAGAGTACCGCGAGTACCGTGTACTCACCGATAGGTAGTAGGTACGACGTGGGTACCGTTCCGGTACCGAGTACGTACCGGCAAAAGTAACAGGGTCGATACGCACGGTTCGGTACCCCCGCCCCCCGCATCCGGTCTCTTGTGCCGATTTACCTGTGAAAATGTCAGCCAGCGCGGCGAACACCTTGCGGACCGATCGGTTGCACAAATTCTTGCGGAATATTATTTATTCCCATTTATTTATGACCGGCGAGTGGAGAAAGAACGGGAGGGGTTTTTGAGGGGGCGGGAAATTGCACCATTTTTTGCAGCACGAAGTTTGCGGTTTAAGTGCGTCCACGTGACGGAATTTAATTACATTACGTTTTTCGACGAATGAAGTTGCCGATTCAATTTGGTGGTCTTTAAAGCTGTCGCCTTAAGGTGGTATCCCGTCTGAAGGGTCTCGTTTATAAAACTCTTCTTCAAACTGGATGCATCGAATCGTTTGACATTGTACCACCTGAACATGGAAGCCCTGAGGAAGGTCCTAGCGCTCGTGAAATTTCATTTTTTCGGGAATTTGTTTATAAACGTTTTTAATTTTCTATGAAAAATAGAATTTCATGGGCCTTCAGGTTCACGCGGTAAAATGTCAATGAATTTGGTACACGCTGTTTGGAGAAATGTTTCATAACCTCAAATGCTACTTTCATATCGCCTTGATCAGCTGGCAATAAATTTGTAAATCGAAGAACACGTTTAATTCTAAATGGAGGGATGCGTTTGCATTTCTTGTCGCGAACACTCGACGAAGTTATTCTTGGATACCCTCGTGCATTATGCATGGGAAAATTTTCCCAGCTACGCGAAAATTCCGGAAGTCATGAAGGAAGAGGTATGCAGATGCGAGAAAATTAAACGTCCGCGGGAAAAATGAGTTCGCGGTCGGTACCATTGTCGGCGATATCGTTTTTGCCTCTATTTGCGGCCAGTAACGTGTGGGTTGTTAAAGGCACACCGTTTTTCCTGCAATCGTGCTGTCGGTTTCCACTAGGTGAATACTTTCTTGTGATCGCTGCAGTAGGGACTCGTTTTGGCCCGCCACTTTCTCGGCGCGAAAGCGGTCCCGCACATGCGCGCCGAAAATTTGCCTTCCCTGTTGACTCGGCCAATAGAAATGACGAAAGCGAGACACCGCGACGCACAAAACCACTTATGAGATGAAATTCGTAACGCAGTTACCATCTTTAAGGATTAGTTGGTTCCTGGCAATTGTTAATTGAGTCCGTTAATTCAATCGAAAATTCGTACACCGAGAAAAATAGTTGACTGAAAGAAATGTGCATTGCAAATATTATTAAACAGAATTATTTTAAATCGACAACCTTAATTTTTCTTCGCGAGAAAAATAATTGTTTCTCGGAATTATACACGATTCGGTTAACAGTATATATTTATTTCAGTCAATTAATCTTTTTTTTTCGGTGGAAAGTTGACCGCGCGCGATTTAAAATAAACATTCAAGATAAGGCTCCCATGGATTACCCGCCGATTTTTAACCCTTGTTTATTTTGTCCCTGTCAAGGTTTATCCGCCATTTAGGAGATACAAAATTCATGAAGTGAGAACTGCCTGCGTAGGCAGACCTCTTATCCGCAGATTTTGCGTTTCGGACCCGACAGTTCTGGGGGCTGTAAGTGGGTCGTGCCTGTTATCAGTATTTACGAAGGTCTCGGAGAAAGTTGGGTCAACCACCCAACGGAGGGAGATGGGCTTATCAATCTCGCCGATAAGCGCGCTCGCGGTCGGCACCGATTTGACCAGTCGTTGGCAGTTCTCGATCTCGGAGCACAATCGACTCGTTAGTCGACCTTCTTGCAAAGTTGATTGCGGGACACGCGCTGCAGAAAATTGCGTGCAAGTCGGCCCTCCCCCTCGGTTAACCTCCCGCTTTACGAGGGTTTAGACCGGCGATAGGATCGCGTAAAACCGGAAGCCTGAGACCGGGAGAGCCGTCTGGAGGAAGAGAAACAAACGACCTTAAAGCGAGGAGGCTCTTATCAGTTGATAAGACAAGAAGGGTCCGGCAAATGGCCGCCCAAAACGGGTACAGGCTCATGAGGACCCTCAAGGGGCCTTCCCAGCGGTTCGCGAAATGAACTCCCACCTTCTTCATTTCAGACCGATTTGCCCCTTTAATAGCCCATTTTAAAGAGAATAACATTTTCAAACACGTCACCTTTTCCGAATTTTTTTATCTCAGTTCAGGTTCGATTTTACACCCATACAAAGTTACAACTTCGCAAGGCTAACGTTGGACCAGAACTGAAATTGAAAATTCTGAAAAAACCCTCCCCTAGATGGTTTAGTCCTCTTTAAAGTGAACTATTAAAACGGAAAATCGGTTTGAAATTACGGTGCCGACCTCTAGACAAGTGCTTTTCAGGTGGAGTAGGCGCGCCTCTTCAGGGAGATTTTCCCCATTCCGGATTAACCGCCGAATTTTAACCCTCGTTTATTTCTCCCCGGGTTATTTATCGCGCGTTTAATTCCGCGCCATTTTAATTGCTCCTCGAGTAAACGGATATCGTTGCGGGGCGCGATAACTGGTTCGATTTGATGTCTCTCGTGCCACCAAACCGCATCCAGTCTCCCCTCGTCGTAGGGGTCGCGAATTTAATTCGTCACCCGAGCCCACTCCCGCGCTGTCTCTGGGGGTGGAAGGTGGCGAACAGCCCACGAGGAGACTGAAACTTGGAATAATTGAATGCGAGTTCGATTTAATATTACGATTGACGGTGGAGGCGCCGCGACGTTTAGCCATCGTCCTTCGGCTCGGTGGTGAATTTTACATGTCCCTCGTGCAGACTCGACGCGTTTCGGCGGCGCTTATTATGGCCTCTTATTCCCGATGCACGCGAAACGCATTATCGGTCTTGAATTAAAGAACAAATGTACATTTACAGCCTGGCAGTGTCTTGTACTCATAAAAGCATTACGATGTCATGACAAACTTCTTCGTGCGTGTACGGAATAATATCTATTTTCAGAGCCCCTCCACTATTTCTAAATATTCATCCAAAAGACGTCAATACGTGCGCATCTGTAAACAGCGATAGCCTTCACTTTTACAAATTTATCGGTCCGAGGGGACAGTTCGTTTAGTTTAAGATAAAAATTTCGATCGAGACAATTGATACCGTTAAAAATTCGTAAAATTGAGAACTGCCCCTATCCATAACCAAAGTTGGGAAAGTAATTAAACTTTTGTTAAGCTCCAACCTCGCGGATTGCACGCGAAGAAAGTGGTATTAAGGGACGGGGAAAGTCGTGCGAAAATGCGGGTTTTTGTTTTTGGGAGAGAAACTCTGATACGCACGGTTCAAAAACTGATAAGCTCGACGTACACTTCGCAGGCCGCGGTGTCGCGTGAGATAAGGGCAAAGCTCGCCGCTAATGAATCATTTTTGGTGGCCCGGGTCGCGAACTTCTCGGCCGGATAATTTAAAGAGGGGGGAAAATTCATGCCCGAGGACGTCGTGATATCCCTGAATTTTTCAGTCGGGTCGTTGCACCGCGCTGCACCTTATCGTCGACGGCCCGTAAAGGAGGCGCTGTCTTACACGGCATTGGCATAATGTCGCGGCTCCGGCCACGTTTCTCGAGGGTCGGAATCGGCTGTGGAAGGAAAAAAAAAATAACCGCAGGAAATTCCGCCAACTGCCGCGAGAGTAACGCCGGCGGTTTTCGTTCGAATCGCCATCTCGGTCAGCGGCTCGCTGTGCCATTTAAACCTTGCCTAAGCATTACGAGGTTAAAGGGAAACCAAACATCGGTCATGGATCGAGCCGCGAATTTTCAATTCAGCCGCAACGTAGTTTGTCCGATGTAATCTCACGGATGATACCCCTGGCGTACACGTGTAACGGCTTTGTATTACTTGATTACCGGAATCATCCAGTAATACCCATGACATTGCCAATATTCTACAAGTTTTACCTTGGTTCACTTCGCGGTAGCGTCCTTTCAGCCCGTTATTAAACATTTTTCATGATTTTATTTCTATACGTGAATTCATTCATTCATTCTTTCGCGTATACCACGGGTGCTTTGAGAGCCGAAAATATCCAGGAAATTCAGCACCGCGATGAAATCATTTTATTTTAACGTGAATTCTTTTGCGTATATCAGAGGCCCTTTCAGAGTGGAAGGTATCTAGGAAACTCGACGCCACGATGGAATAATTTTATTTACCCACACACCATTTTTTTTTTTGTACGTCACGGATCCTTTGAGAATCAACTATCCATCTATATCTGATGAATTCGGCGCTGTGGTAAAATGATTTTATATTCTTTCTCAAATTGTTTAATGCATACCACAAATTCTATGAAAATCGAAGCTGTCTAGGAAATTCAACGCCACGATGAAATAATTTTATGTATACACGAACTCTTTCATATACGTCACATTTTCTTCGAGAATGGAAAACATCTCAGGGATTCGACGCCATTACGAAATCGGTCCAATTTTAATAGGCGCGCTTGACGTAATTCGACATGGAAGGCGTAGCACCTGTCAGACTTTGGCGTACCTGAAAATTTGAGTCCGCGATCGAGCGCCTGGTCGGGAGGGTGTAGGGCGCGGAACGAGGCGGTGGGCGGTGGGTGGTGGGTTGTGGGCGGTGGGTAGTGGGTGGCGTCGGGCGGCGCAGGGGTTGATGCCCGGGTTTACTTCCTAGTCTGGTTGCCTGTATCGACCGCACGGGCGTCCCGACGCCCCTGGCCCATCGCTGTCCGACAGTTTCCGCGCTACATCGACGCCCTCCGACCTGGCCGCATCCCTGGACAATCATCGTTTTCAAAAGGACATATTTATATTTTACTTCCACTTTGTGCACACGGAAAGAAGGCTGCCCCCAACCAGCGATTGCCAGGAAAAATAGTCGGGAACGAAATGCATATAAAAGGGTGAAAAGAAGTCGAGGATCGTCCCGGGGTCCTTAGAACTCCATATCGCGAAGGGTGCCTTGCGGTATTGATAACTATTTATCATCGTTGGAACTATATCTGTACCGCTGCACCGCATCCGTCTACTGAGATAAAAAAAGGTGTTAATTCACCTCGAAATATGTAGGTGAAAAAAAAAAAAGAGTTGAATTTACTCTGTTTTTCTTTTCAGTGTATTAAAGTCATCGGATCGATTTCAAGATAAACGAAACTTAATCCCTGCGAAATCTCGTCACGTCCCAGTCGAGTGAATCAGAATACTGGGCACTAAAAGATTCCTCGCTACGCAGTTCCCCCATCCGCAGTTACGCAACTACTCCGTTCGAACCCTCGATCCGCGCAACTGCGATCTTACCCCTTTAACGAAGCAATCGTCTCTGCCAGCTGCCATGCGAGCACGTAATCCTTCGGAAGCGAATTGCGCCGAAGAAATACGGAGATTGAAGGAGAAGGAGCCGAGAAGAGGTTGCCCAATTCTGGGCCCAAGGCGCTTAGCGGCTATAGATCATCGGTACGGCAGGGGTCTGCAGCTGAGCTGCATCCAAACTACAGTCGAACTGCATCCAAACAGCAGCCGAGCCGCAGTGGAACAACCTTATGCCCGTACATCCTCGGGTGTCATTGACCCGCGGAGCCGGAATTGCGATTGGGAATACCATGGATTATATACAACGTTACAAAACATCCCTCTAACATTTTTACGACACTACACAAACAACCAACGCGGTACATTATATATTGCACGATACCCGCGACAAAGTAAAGTTTTGACAAAAAAATTCGGATCTAGAACTTTTCATTGACAGAATATGAAATTATCTAGAGATTTGGGATGTTTCCAAAGGGTATTGCCAGCGGACAGGAATAAAGAGTGCTTGGGTCAACACTTGTCGGATTTTCTGTTTGCCCGTTTCTTGGTTTTCTTCCTTTGGCAGTCGGGCTGGAAATGTGTGCGTTTTCTACGTTAAATACGCAAAAGTTGAATGATTCTTTTCACAGACGTCCGTCTTGAACGATGGCGCAACATGTACACGTGATTTCACCGCACAGCGAGAATTCTGCATCCCTGGTGCCGCTGCGGCGCCGCACGTCAGACGTAAGCGTGTGCGTGGGGCCCTAAGGGGGCCGCGACCGCATCGTTGCAGCGTGCGGGCACGTTGCTACCGAAAATTGGATTCGGCCCCCCTTACCCTCCGGCTCTCTTCTGGGTGCAGGTGCGCACACAGGTGAACGCGCAGGTGAGGGCACGGGGCTTGCGTAAGGCGAGCGCCGGACGGGGAAAAGTATAACGGGGAGAGAAAGGTCGTACACCGCCGAGTCGGGCCCGAGTCCGGCCCACGACCCGTTTTTCGGGCCCCCTGGAAACCGCATCGTTGCGGCACCGGTGCAAGGGCCGCTTCCGAAAATTGGCGGCAGGCCTCGGTGTAATGTGGGATGCGGCGAGCCCTATTAGAGAGGAAGATCAATTTCGGGGCCCCGGCTACTCCTCCCCGGGGAATCGAGTAACGGGTCCCTACCCTCGGTGTTGAGGAACGGGTTACTGCGAGATGCGAGCTGCCTTTGAGGTTAAGTGATCCTGCCTTGTACGTAAAATCGAAACGATTTTTTAATCATTCTTGAAGACGTTGTCTTCGGCGTGAAAAAATTGGAAACTTGGAAACGTGGAGAAGGAGAGTTGAGATTTGATAATCGTGTGCTTATTATTTGATGGCTTACTGCGAAATGCGAGCTGCCTTTGAGATTAAGTGATCCTGCCTTGTACGTAAAATCGAAACGATTTTTTAATCATTCTTGAAGACGTTGTCTTCGACGTGAAAAAATTGGAAACTTGGAAACCTGGAGAAGGAGAGTTGAGATTTGATAATCGCGTGCTTATTATTTGATGGCTTACTGCGAGATGCGAGCTTCCTTTGAGGTTAAGTGATCCTGCCTTGTACGTAAAAACGGGACGATTTTTTAATCATTCTTGAAGGCGTTGTCTTTACGTCTTGCCGTGGAAAAAGTGGAAGCTTGGAAACGTGGAGAAGGATATTTAAGATTTGATGATTGCGTGCTTACTACTTGATGGCTTACTGCGAGATGCGAGCTTCCTTTGAGGTTAAGTGATACTGCCTTGTACGTAAAAAGGGAACAATTTTTTAATCATTCTTAAAGACGTTGTCTTTAAGTCTTGCCGTGGAAAAAGTGGAAGCTTGGAAACGTGGAGAAGGATATTTGAGATTTACTTATCACTTGATGGTTCACTGCAAGTTGCGGGCTTCCTTTGAGGACAAGTGATACTGCCTTTAATGTATAGAAACGACAGTTTTTTTTAATAATCCTTTGATCCGTCGTCTTTACGTCTCGGCGTAGAAAAAGTGGACGCTTGGAAACGTAGAGATGGATGTTTGATATTTATAATTCGCACACCCACTCCTTGTTGCCTGAGTTACATCTCCTTTTCACGTATCACTCGTCGTCGCTTCTGAACTATTACCGAAAGTTTCTCTTTTTCGAGGAAAGGTGATCGGAGTTTCTTACCAGTTTACGTAACGGCGTGTAAAGAGGCGAAACCTTTTAAACGAGGAAAAATGCCTCGAAACGAGCCTTACATTGAACGTCCCGACACGACAAGCTGCGATTAAAACCCCGTACTTTGACGTCATTAAAACGATTTTTAAAACATCAACGTTTGACAGTAATTCTTAGTATTTCTTCATTCTTCCAATGGAGTCCAGTACTTATACTTACCCTGATAAAAAAGATCAGTTGACTGAAAGAAACATATATCGTTGCCCGAATCATATATGATTGTAAGAAACAATTATTCTGGTGAGAAGAAAAAACTGACGTCGAGTTAACCCAATTGTCGTTGATTCAAACATACTTTCTTCACTCAATCTGACATCTCATTGGACGTATTTGATCGCAAATATTTCGTTGGCGCAATGCATGTTCCTTTGAGTCAACCAACTTCTTTTTTTTTTCTCTCGGTGTAGCAATTACGGCCGGATTCGCGTCTCGCGGAGGCAACCGGACCCCAGGAGCGGGATGCAGGTGCGAGTTGCAGGTGCAACGAGTGTTAAAAGTTACGGCGGGGAGGGGGGAGCCGTAATTTCCGTACTTTCAGCCAGGATGGTTATTGCGTTCGGGAGGTACTCGCCGCGGCTGCGGTCGCCGTTCAAAACGGTCACTTTTAACGGCCGATTACGCTTCAATCGAATTGGACATCTCTTGTTTTCGGGACAAGAGAACGTTGTTTCGGAGAAAGGGGAAAGTCTCCTCGGCCGGTTTGAAACGGTTGTCGCTTTCGCAGGACCGAGGTTACGTACGTCCCCGGGAACACGGTTTGCCCGCGCAATTTGTTTTAATAGGATAATGGCTTTCTAAACAGTGGTTTGCTCGCGTGCTATGAGCAACGGCGCGAATATCCTTCGATCGGGGAAGACATTAATGCGTCGACGGAGAAACCAACGCGAATGCCCCGCATCGTGTCGCGCCCGATCAATAGACGACGCGAGGGGATGATAAATTAGTAAGGGGAATAATTAGTAATAAATTACCCGTCCTCATTTTCCGGCGTACGCAACACTCGGGCAGTGTCTCCCTTTACGAATTTTTATGTTTTACCCCCTCCTTCCTATGATACGCTTTACGAATTCTTGACTTACGACCGGTCGTCGGATGTTTTTCGTTTCGTCGAATATTTCGATTAGGAAATTTATTTCCAATTTTCATGCCGCTGACGTCAAAAGTCAATAGGTAGTGTACCTAGATCGGTACAGGAAGAGGGCTCGGAAACTGAGTGACCGAATCTCGGAAAGGATTTACGCCGAACGCCGGTCGCTTGAAATCCGGCAGACGGCGATGCGCCGACGTCCTCGTGGCGAAGAGAGCCGAGGGGAGCCGAAGGGAGGCGAAGGGCACGTGGCGCGTACGCGGGGGATGTGGGCGCCGGGTCTGGGGGAGGGGGCGGCGGCGGGGAAGGGCCCGCCGCCGGGAGGGTGGTAGGTAGTCGCCGGGCGGAACGAGGATCGCGGGGGGTGGCCGGTGGCGGAAAGGTCGTCGAACCCCGGGTCGATACCCGCTCCGACCAGTCGACCTAACATCCACCCCAGACTCCCGGCTACCAGCTGATCAACCTGATCTCCCGCGCCCTCGGGCCGCCGCGCGCCGACTGACCGACCTAGCCTCTCTCTCTATCCGCGACTCCTGCGCGCGCATGCGCCCACGTATTCGTGCGCCCGCGATTTATGAGGTGAAATTACAGCCGTTATTATTGCTATCGGAAATAACCGAGCGGCGCGCCTACGTAAATACGAGTACCGGCTATCTATAGGAGCTCTAGCGCGGCCCGATTAAAAATCCCGTGATCGCGTCAGGTGGGGTCGAATCGGGAGACCGAGTGAACGCGGCGACGCGTCGCCGACTTCGATATCGAGCTCTCGCGCGAATCGGCCGACACGAATTTCGGGAGCTCGCCGGACCTCGGAGACAGGCCAAACCTTATCGTCGCGGTGCCCCCTCCCCTTTTTGCGGTGTCGCAAAACGCGCGACCCTGGGGTCTCTGAACTCTGGGAACTGGAACCGTTGTTAAATGATTTTCAAAGGTTCTAACCTTTTTTATCTCACTCCGCTTATGACGATAGGGACGGAATTAATGAGGCTCTAACGGACTGAGCAAGAAACACGTAAGTCTGGTTTACATGAAAAATTGAACCGATTCTTTCTTTTCTGGCGGGGCGAAGGGTGGAATGTAAGATATGGTAATTATTTATAGTGCACCGTGAGATAGTGGGAGAGATTGGATATAAGTTACGATATCTTTCTACGGTTATCGTCGAAATGGTCGTAGTTAGCTTCCGAACCCTAATCTCCGATTATTTATACGACCGGAAACTGCACTACTTACCTGTAATCGGGGCGATGCTTAACAATTTTACCTCCCCCCGGTAGGTCGAGACGCGTTTAACCTACTGGACTCGAGTGACGCTACCGGATCGCAGTTATCGCGATAAGCGACAAGATCGCACCCAGTAAGAGTTATTGTTAATACCCCGGAATATGTACGACCTGGCGAGGACATAATTCTAACCTGGGCTTATCTTATCCATCTATGTACTTGTCATTTCATTCACCTATCTCACGATTAACGGGCACCAATCGCCACTTCTGTCTCTCTCCCTCTCTCTCCCTCCTCTTTCTCTTTCCCTCTCGGCATGCGAATACCTTCAGCTTCCTGTTGACTTCTACGAGTACCATTTCTCCTCGGATTCACTTTAATTTGGTCATTCCAAAAGTTCTGTCGTTCGCTGTGCGTTTTTCTTTTTTTTTTTTTTTTTTTTATTTAACTGTCCGTATCCCACACATTACTTCCAAGTTCACCTATCGAAACGACGGAACTTTCGCAACGATACCTAACCCATAATTTGGTTATCTCCATGCTATGAAAAATTCTAAATTTTCTTCTGTAGTCTTTTTTCTTCCATTCTCAGGTAATCTTGACGTCATATAATTTCACAGAAAGGACCTCTTTAACGAAGTGCCGTTAAACACGAGACGTGGATTAATACACTGCGAAAGTAACAGTTTCTTCAACTTTGGAGTGATAACGGCCGGACTAACGGGTTTAATCAGCTTAATTGCGCTGACGAGGTACAGGGTACACCGCGTAGAGGTTATGTGCACGTGCGTGCAGGGCGAGACGAACGGCAGAGTGCAACACCATACGGAAAAAAAAAAATATTTGCCCTCCTAGTATAGGACAGCATTGCCGACAAAAGTTTGCTCCTAATTTAGTGTTCAAATTTGCTGGTATAAGAGAAAATGCTAGTTATGACTATGAGTCATTATTCTACATACAGAGAGGTCGATCAATGAATGGGGCGAAAGGACGGGTCTGTTGACGAAACTTGAAAGGTTGAATATTTTTCAAGCAAAAACACTTTATAAAATTCCATTACATACACGTAACATGAAATTTTGATTTACTCATTTGGGTAAGAAGGGATGAAAACAAAGTATATCGTGTAATCACCAGTACGAAGGTAATCGGCTAGTATACATAAATTGTTGGCAGTTTAGTGTTAAAATCGTGTACAGCGGGTACAGGGTGTACATCGCGAAAGAGAGAGCCGCCAGGGAAAAGTCCTTCCCTCCCTCGAGTAATCGGGATAAAATTCCAGGCTGGAATTTGCGATCCCCCGGGAGAGGGGGGGTCCGCGAAAAACGTCCCGCGCGTCGCGATGCTGCGACGCTCTCGGGCGTACGGTACCGCTCGCGGAATGTAGGCCACTGTGACTACCATTCGTCCTTGGTATTCGTACGCACGGACGGGACACGGTGCGGTTAAGCCGTGACTGGCCGTGCATCGTTCCAGATGCACCGCGCCGCGTCGCGCCGCGCCGCACCTACCGCGCGCTATTATGCTATTGGTGCGGGATAGGATTCGCCGCGGTCGCCGCCGGCGAGGGAGAGAGAGAGGAGTATACGGGCGCCGGCGAGGGAGAGAGAGACGGCCGCACTCGTGACTCAAGAGCCCGCGACGGTCGCCGATTCGGTCACGTAGACGCGGCCGTTGATACGTTAATGGCTAACGAGCGCGTCGCGGCTATTTCACCTTAAACCTTCTCGACGAGACAGAAGATGCCTCTCGAGATGGCGTCGACAGCCGACATTTTGGGTGGTTTCCGAGAAACTGCCAAAGTCGTTATCAATAATCGAGTACTGCGAGGCGATTTCGAAAATAGCTCGCCAGGCGGCCGTTTGGGCTCTTAAGGTGGTACAAAAGTGGCTTCTTAGGAGTCGTTTATGACACTTTTCTGCGCATTGAGTACACCGAATCGTTCGAAACTTTGCCACGAGAACATGGAGGCCCCAAGGAAGGTCCCAACGCCCGTGAAATTTAATCCTCTATGAAGGAATTTAGAAATGTGTTTAAATAAATGCGTTAATAGTGAAATTTCTTGAGCGGCGGGACGTTTGTTACGGTGTTTACATTCACGTGGGAAAATGTCAAACGGTTCGGTACATCGAGTCCGGGGAAAAGTTTCATACATGACGCCCCTTGGAAACCACTTTCGTGTCGCCTTAACGGCGGGGATAACGAGCGCCGTTACACGGTGAATGTCGAAACGCAGACGATAAGTATCGGTCGCTTAATAATTTCCAGTTAGTGCGATGGCTGACCCATGCTCCGTATGAGATAGTATCTCCTCATAGGTGTTAAGTTGCGATCTTGCGGGGAGTAGAGGTTATGTACGGTAATGTTGGATACAACTTTGACCGCGGTTGAGGTAAAGAGGTAAAAGGAAGACGGAGTTGTTGCGGCTATCACGTGATAACTTCCAAGATATTCGTGCTACCCGTTATGTCGACTTTGTTCTCGGATTGGCGTTTTCTCGCCAATCTCGAGCCGTCCAGCGTCGAATTTTTTCCTCCCGTGTAGATGTGTGCACCCACGCGGGGCACCGGACTGCGGAGATCCGTTGCCTTACACGCCAACTTTCGCATGTCGCGGTATCGTTTCGTTCGAAATGCACTCTTTTCTACTTGTTATCGGTCGCATTATTCTCAGAGGGCTGTCACGCCAAAGCCAACGAGCCGTGGCCCGATAAACTGCCAAAATCGTGATTGCTGGAAACGAACCGATTCGTTGCTGCGCGCTACCCCCCGAAGCTCGACCACGTGACTCGACCATATAGTCGAACCACGTGACCCGATCATATAATCCGACCACGTGACCCGACTATATGATCGAACCACGTGACCCGACCACGTGGTCGCAGCTGCCATACGTCCTGCTCCTGTCACCACGATTCGAAGTCGTCGTTGACAACAGTTGACGAGCAGCACAATCGCCAGTGATAACGATGACTACCATGACAACGATGACGACCTCGTCATCGGGAGAAACTTACCTGTCATTACCCCAGTTAATTTGCACAGGTCGTCCGCATCTAGTACATGGAATGATTTGTGATCCCGGACGCACGATCGCGATCCCGGGATCGAATTACTTGCTGGCGAGTACTTGCCGTACTATCTGTACACGGTACACACGTGCGTACACCTGTGCGAGCGCAAACATCCGGCCTAATCGGGAGGCCGATCTCTTCGATATCCATAAACAAGGAGCGCGACGTGCTCCTTGCGGACCGGCCTATATTAATTTCTTCTTCTTTTTCTGATTTCAGGTAAAGACGACTAAGCTATTACCGGGGTAAATCGTAGAGAGAGCCGAGGAAAGAGAGACGACGAGAGAGAGAGTGGGACGTGGACGGTACTTAATCTAAGGTTTACACGTTACCGAGGTAGGTGACTTAAATTATCAAGTGACTCGATATTGGAGCAGTGCCGATTTTTGTACCTTGCCCGTTACAAATAATGCGGGAGAAGGAGAAGAAATATTACACCTTAATGCCAAATTATCATAACTCTTTTTAATCCAGGAGGGCGGTGACTCGTAAATCGCGACAATGAGCTTTCGGAACTCTTTCCCGACACGAACCCACCCTCGACATTTGCAATTCTCCTTTCGCGCCCACTTTTTTCCCCGTTTTTTCAATTCTCAAGGTACGCCCGACTTTGCATTTCTTGCTAAGTGAAGGGAGAGAACAAAAAATAGTACGGGTATTTATTAAATGCGATGAAAGTATGAGCCCCGTAAAGCAGCCGCGGCAGCTCGAGAAACAATGGACCCTCCTCACGCAAACGAGTAATGAGTACGGTCCCATTTGTAACTGTAAATTTCACTCGCGACCGTAACACGCGAAACGTAATCGCGAGTGTAATTACTCGAGTGTAATACAGGCCAGTTGCTTTTAAAATAATAGAATCGTTACCGCGCGTAATTTCGCGTTTTGCGCAACCCCCGCGCTGGAGGGGCGAGGGATTCCGTAAAATCATGAAGCGTCTTCGACGGCGAAAGGTCGAGTTAAAAAAGAAAAATAATATAAAATCGGAGCAACGCCCTCTTGCAGGCCAAAGTTTGGCGCAGACCAGCGCCCGTTAAAGAACCGTAACCTGCAGGTCGTTTCGCCCTTATTGCTCGGAGAATGCCGGCATAATATTGCTGGCAGTAATTTAGAGCCAGTGGGTCGTTTCGAAATTCGCAATGGCACGGCGAAAGGATGAAACCAGCTCGTCCACCTCGTAACATCCTTTGAAGCATTTAACAACCACTGTAACATGTCATTGCCTTCGATAAGTGAGTCGTTCCTCAGGACATCAATGAGCTCACGGATTTTTTGCGAATCGGGGCAATTAACGAACCTAACCTTCTCGTTATCCTGGGCTCTGGTCTCAAAAATGAATGCGTAATTATTAAGGAGCTTTATACTTAACCTTCGTTAGGACTCGCAAATTTTCTGCGAAACGGGGAAATTAATTGAACCAATCCTCTCATTAGCCTGGGCTCAAGTTTCGACGATGAACCCAGCGTTGTTAAATTAGCTTTGTTAGAGATAGAAATGTTCAAATGACTGGTGGATTTTTTACGAATCGGGACAATTAATGAAACTAATCCTCCCATTATCCTGGGTTAAAGTTTCAAAGACGAACGCGTCATTAAGTTACCTTTGTTAAGTACAAAGTTCCTCGGAGGACTCGCAGATTTTCTGCGAATCGCGGCAATCAATGGAACTGATCCTTCCATTATCCTGGGCTTGGGTTATGAAGATGGATATGTTATTGTTGAATAACCTTCGTTAACGGAAAGATACTCGGAGGACACGCGGATTTCTTCCGAATTTAAGATACATGAAGTACCGAGACGACGCCGTGCGATCGCTGATCCCATCCTGGAAGGACTTCGTGTCCTCGATAGTGCAGGATCTCTGTTTGCGATCGACGCTTATACCGATGCCCGTTAAAGAACCGTAATTCGCCGGCTGCTTCCCTCTTATTGTTCCTGGAATGCCGACTTTAACGGGAAGTCGGTGAAACGTCCCTGGACCCCAAGTGGCACGACGAAAGGACGCTCTCGCCTCGTCCTTTGGAGAGTTTATCCACCTTTGAGTCGTCCGTCCGCAAGGATGCAGCTCCGGGATCGCCGCAGTTATCGACCTTCCGCGTCCTCGGAATTGCAGATACTCTACAAAGAGGTTTTTCGGACGCGACGGAGACGGAAAATCGCAATATGACGTCGCCGAAGAGTTGGGAGAAACCGCAGTTCGGCCATTTTTGTTCGTTTTGCTGCTTCCACTTAAATGATATCCTAGCGACATAAACGGAAATTCGCGCTTCGCCTCAGCCGGGAAAACAGTCGATCTTTTTTCCCTCGCGACTTTTTCTGCAATTTATGTTGGACTTTCCACGGACTCTGGAACGGGGCATTCGATCAAAATTTAAATCATGCAAATTGAATCCTGTCGATAGCTAATTAAATGGAATTTAATATCTCGCGAATGTGATCTCGTTAACCCGTGCCGGCGTTTTATGGTATATCTCGGGTGGAAAGTATCACGTGATCGTTAAATATTGTAATTTCATAATTAACGGGCACATAAATTGCAGGGGTAGTTTACGTGCACGCGTTCTTTGTACAGCTTTTTGTTTTTTATTTTCATCCGAATTTCCCATTTATAACGCTTAGACTGAGCTTTATGGACACGTAAAATTCAATCTCGTCGCCCTGGATCGGCCGGCACTCTGTATCGGTACTTGAAGGTATCTCGAGTGAAATATCATCATTTGTACCGCTCAACAACGGGATTTATCGCGGATCTTATGACTCCCGTACGGTGCAGTAAAAAGTGCAGCAACAATCGTTTCCAGAACCTACGGTCTCCGATTCCAGCTGGAATTTCATTGGGCCACATTCTTGACCTAAGCCGTCCACCTCGAATAGTTTCAATCTTATCGATGGAGTCGAGGGAAGAGTCTGCGTGTTTTCTCTTAAAATTCTTTTCCTATCCAGTTTCAGGATCAATCAAATTCTTCGAAAACGCCCTTGTTTGGACTTTTCGGGATCTCTTTATCTCCCTTTCTTTCTTCACATTTCAGTTTCAGAACGTTGTCACCCTCTACGGAAATCACTTTGCTTCAATTCGATCGGAAATTTGTATGGGACGAAAAATTGTATAAAAAATGTATTATTTACGACCTGGGGTCGGAATGCGGTATATCTTGAGGTTAATCGAGATTGCACAGATTTTTCGAAGTGCACTTTTGGTCGGCGACTTCGGATTCGATCCAGTTTTACGATTCATTAAAATCCTTAGAATCGCAATTCAGACTTTTAGAACTCTTTCCCTCTTTTTCCCTCTATCTCTTCGTTGGCGAGAAATCTCTCTGAAGATCTGTCGACAGAAATCTTTCTGCAAAATCCGTTAAAGAAATTCGCATAGGACAAAAATTCCTCGTATCAAAAATGTTTTGTTTACGACCTGGGTCGAGGAATGCGGTGTTTCTTCAGGTTATTCGTGTCCTCCAGGTTCGCCAAGGATTTGCGCAAATTTTTCGAAGGTGCGCCCGAGGTCAGCGACCTCGGGCTCCAGTGTCGGTCTTCACAACGACGTTGTTGAACCACACAACATGGCCGACTCGGTACATTCATTCCCTGTGTTGTACCAAGAGGTTTCCAAGCAAGGAGGTCAAGGCCACGACCTAGTGCGAGATCGTTGCACCGCCGTCTTTCCTTCTCTCCCTCCCGGGGCCGCCTTCGCTCTCTCTTGCTCTCTCTTTCTCTCGGGAGGGAGGCGCCTCCCACCCTCGCGTTACTCGTTAAATGGAATCCATACTTAATAGCTTCCGGTTACGCCGAATCTATCATTTAGGACAATCTGCCCGGGAGATGTGAGTAATTTAAATGACCTTGTACTATTTCGAGAACTCGCGATATTTCAGTCCGAACTAATGCCGGAATTTAATAGTTATCGGTGGATTAAACGCCGGTAATGAAATAATTCTTAATATTCACATTAATTAATCTCATTAAGTAGGTCTAAAAGTTATGTCGTTTTCTGGCACTCTTGAAATAGGTACTTTAACCTTAGCTCGTTTACAACACAGGGCTTCGTGATTATTTATTAATGGTTGCCGGAATAAGACGGAACGTTTTGGTATAACCTAATAAATGCAAAATGTGAAATTTAATACAGGAAACTCAGTTTTTAAAAACTGAGGCGACTGTAATTTGCGGCTTTAAATGTTCTTTTCTCATTTAAATCCTGTTTCTTTATGTCAGTTTGAAAAATGGGATGTGAATTGTTCCCATGACACGAAGTGTCCTTTCCGATTCGCTCGAAGTGCGATTAGAGAGATATGTAGCTAATCGGCCTCGCTGATTACTCCATCCATGCGGTATGTACCTACCTCGATTTGTATTGTACTGCGTCTAGACAACTTATATACGCCGTTCGGCAAACAAAGTCGGCGATTTTTTCCAAGTGTCGAAAGCCGCTATCGCGCGAACGCCGTTGGATATTCGCGAGACGTTGTCGCGTCTGGTAACCCCGGGGTCGATGACCCGAAGAATTATCGGCCCGAATAATCGAATGAGATATCTCGAAGAGCGTGGACCGTCTTCGACGGACTCTTTCGGATTCCGGGCGAAACTCAGTTTCCGATTTTATCTCGTTTTCTCACTTCCTCCGCTCTCGATCTCTAGAACGAAGTCCTCGAATTAATTTATCCAAGGTGAGCCATTCGCTCCCTACATTGTAAATAATTTATAAAAATAATTTCTACGATTCCAGAGAGAAAGGAAGAAAGCGTTTTTTTTATTTTTTTTATTTTTTTCCTCAAATGACTCGGTATAATTCTGACTTACTAAATTCAGGAAAGAAAATTGTTTATCAGGAAGGATTTTGTTCGACATTCTTTTTATGTGAGGACTACCCGGAACCTTCTGCAAGATTTAAGTTTTATCATCTCTGGTACTTCTCGGGATTCTCGGTCGAGATGTGCACCTGGTGTTCCGTGATGTTTTCTGCTCGTAAAATCTCGGAGAAACCTTAACGAGCCGTATGCTTATCGTGGGATCCGGCGTCTCTGCGTTGAGACATTTTCAGAGACAGCCAGCTCGGCATCTCGGCATCTCAGCGTCTCAACATCTCGACATCCCAGAACTTCAGCGGCTCAACTTTCCAAAATTTCCCAGATTTAGCATCTCAAAAAGTCCAGATACGAGCATTCGAAGGTTGAACATCTAAGCATCTAGATATTTAAATTCTCAGCGTCACAAAATTCAAGCATTTCAATATCCAGTGGCTCAACATCCCAGCATTTTCAATATTCTACATCCTAACATCCTAGTAGCACCCCAGACTCAGGTATCTCAGCATCCCAACATCCAAGAATTTAATACTGCAACTTGCGAGAGAGACCTTTCTTCATCGTTTGCCTCCATATTCCTCCGCACTTCCGGGTCGCGAATCCTTCGATTGGAGTGCGCGCGGAAAAGAAATCCCGGTAATTCATGAACCTCGCATATTTGCGGTCCCCGGTATGTGCGTTAAAAATAAATAAGCACCTCGGTGCCCCGACAACCGTGGGTACTTTATTCCCGATGAGTGACCAAGCAGGCTTTCTCACATTCCGTGGCTTATCTCGTGAAATTTCGGAGCAAGAAAGCCGCGGACAAGTGAACGACTCGCCCGCAAAAAATTAATAGCTCGATTTACTCCTCGTGTGCGTACTCGACTTGATCGCTGAATTAAACGAAATTCCGCGGTGCGCGCTATAAATGGGAATAAGTAGTCTTTTTTCTTTCCTTCTCGTTTTATCAACTACCACTCCGGTACCCAGTGTTACAATTTGCATGTTCATTGACTCTCGTGGACCCGCGACAATTTATCGCGTCCCGGCTGTTCTCGAGGTTGTCGCATTTTTCGAAAACTCGCGAACCTGCTTGGAAATTGTATTATACCTATTTTATTTAAACATTTCAATACATGTATCTTCCCTTTCCCCCTTATCCGGACAGTTTTCGAACCTCCTATCAGCGTTACCAAACCCGCAAATGAAAGGACAACACATCCGCTTGCGCTTGCAGCTGAAATTATACATTCCGTTCCACCTCCAAAAATGAAAATACACGCGTGTATTTCTTCCTACAACGCGGTTCTGATATTCGAAATTGCACCTTGTATTTTTACATCAGCTCGCACCTGTTAAAACGTCATTCTACCCTCGTTAATTCAACATTTCTCTCTTGAGAAAACATCTCGACCGAAATTCCACTCTCAGGTGCAAAAAATATCCTACGCACATCTCTCAACTCATTGTTACCTCAGAAGTTGAGATAACTCGTAATCTGTTTTATCAACCTTTCGGTCCGTTTTCCTATATTCTCCGGATTCTATTTTTTTCTTTTTTTTTCGGAATCTCTCGATGTCTGAAAATTGCAGCTGCAACGCATGCACTTAGACACGTCCCTCTCCGCATTTCCGCGAGACGTCCTCGGCCCGCGATCGGTGTCAGAAGCGAAAGGACGCTTCGCGTTCCCGCAGCTGCAGCTGCACTCCTCCAAAGGCCAGAGATGGGAAAAAATGTCGAGAAAGGCGAGAAATCTGAGGCGTAGGTAACTGTCTCTTAGGTTGGGCTAGGTGCAACGACTCCGCTCTCGCTCCGCCGTTAATGCATCGCTCCTCCGCTCTCGCGCTGCCTACGCGAGAGTGCGCGCGCACGTCGCGCGCGCGTGCACGCATGAATGAGGGGAGACCGTCGGTGCGTCAGATGCAGCTACATAGTTGCACGAACACGATCGGACCGATCGATTAATTGATTCCCCTCGAAGGCGTGCTCGCTCCTTATTTCCTTCCGTTTCGAGGTAAACGTGGAAAAGCGAACGTTTCATGTTTTCTCGGTAAATAGACCACGAACGACTTTTTCGGAAATTTTTACAATGCAGATAGACCCTGATTATACCTCGACATTTGGTAGAAGTTCGAGGGATAGGACGAATTGATCTGAAATGTATGAGGTAGTAATTAATGATACGGACACTTGATGGTAATTCGGAAATATAAAGCTTCAGAAAACAGCCAAAAAATAATGGAAATTCGGGGCCGCAGTTTGAGATGCCCGAATCTGTGAAAATAGCGAGGGGATTCTCTCCTCTCGTCGATATGAGCTGTATTCAGTTTCTCGATTGTGCCTGTTAATTTTCACCCTCACCGCACTTGATGCTATTCATTTCACGAGTGCATTTCATGTCGAGCATTTGACGTGCAGGTCTGATTGGGTTTTTCTGGAGCAAATTCACGTTCAATTATTTCGCGATTTTATTCGAATTTTCTTTTTTTTTTTTTAACGATATTTTGACATTGTTCTCCTTCAGGTGTGGGGCTAATACATTAATTTATACAGTCTGCCGCCATAGTTTTTCACTTTTAATTATACATTATGAATCTGCAGTTATAACATTGAGGTATATACAACGAGACGTACAATTATACACGTATTCAGTCTCGTTTCCACCCCAGCATGTGATCGATTGTGTAGAAGCAGAAAGCCGAGACCGCCTCGGATGAAATCCCTCGGCGAGTGGCTCGCAGTTATGCATGCCACAGTGACCTCAGAGGTGCATGCGCGTACATGCGTGCGCTTGCAGAAATCGTGCGTGTGCACATGCATGACTGTGCACGCGCCCCGGCGAAACGCGGGCGCGGAAGCTTTTCGAGCTTCTTTTCGTTCCGCCGTCGCGGCCGCACCCTCGCCGCAATGTCGGAACCCCGCGTGCGGTTTTTGCGGTATTTCCGCATTATCCGTAAGGGCGCTCGTGCGCCGCTAAAGAGCGGATTTCCTCGCAAATTCCGACTTCCCCGAAAAATGACCGCCTTTAGTAACGCAATATTCGATTATTCGATTACTTTTATTTTAATCCTCCAGCCACGACCGGCACCGAAATCTCCTTCTACTTAATCTGCTAATTTCGGCAGTACTGTTATCACGTCGCTTTGAATTTTTTAAGCTAACCTTCTCATACCAAGATAATATAAGCTCGTATGTTAAAAAATTATAGATGGAGGGGAGGAGTTCCAACATTCTGGGGTGTGATAAGTGCGCATTTATGCTTATCTCTTATTTAAGGGGCGGGAATAGCAGACAGCAGTAGAAAGAGCAGTTTCTCCGGCAACCCTAGAATTGGCCGCGGTTTTCATCCAATCAACCAGCACTTATCGTTTTTACCATCCTACCACTTGCTATGCGCAAGACCGCGATTCATTAATCCCAGGATTATCGTTAAATTATCACTTCGCTCCGTGCCAGCTGCGTTTTTGCCGGATTTTTATTCGACATTTCAGGCGAGTAATAAGCATGCATTTGTACCTAAAAGGCCCATTCGACGAACCGCGTAATAAAATCGGCGGTGCATTACGTTCCATTACTGCCGTTATTATTGTTTACGAACCTGTGCGGTTGGTTGCCAGCTCCTGAAGGATCGTTATTCAGATGGAGTGACGTCTGCTGGAGTATTAAACATTTTCGACAGGGGGAGAATTTCGTAGGCTACAACCACCCACTTTTTATGTTCACTTCTTCCACAGCGTTCAAGCTGGGATTCAAGATTCTCCCCATAAGCGGTTCGTAAAAGCGATCGAGATCTGCTTCAGGTTTAAGATGCAACTTCACTTCCTAGACGCAGCTTCGTTTAGCTTTATTACTTCCGTGGAATAATTCCACTGACACGATCGGGTGTAAGTCGCGCTTTCTCCTTTTTACGAGCCTGCTCACCAATGTCTCGAGACCGAGGTCAAGAGCGATCAAATAGACATTTCGCACGTCCGAAGACAACCGTCGAACCGAATCTGCATTTCTCTTTGTCACGTCGCAGAAGATCATAAAAATCGTTCAATGGTTCTTCAAAAATGATACATTCCTTATTCAACTTACAAGGAGATACTTTATTTAGACGTCGCCCTGCAAAGTTAGTCGACACTCCTATTACGGCATGTTTCGTACACTTTTCTTTTCTTTTTTTTTTTATTTCTAGGTTATGCAGAAAGCTATGGAGGTAAAAAAGATTTGCTCGGGGCAAGGTGCGCTCGTTTGCCGGAAATGGAGGAAACCGTCGTGGCGTCTCTTTTATTTATAATAATCCACGCGATAAGTTATTTCCGCCGCTGATTTTGCCTCAGACTAGTTCGTTTTACAGGTTCGGCAATCTGTGTATTTCTGGAAAATATACATGGCCTCTTTCGCCGGTTCGACTAGCTACGCCGCCAATTTAGCCACACCACACCCCGGCAATTTGCGCGCGATTCAGTCGCTCACCTCGGAGGCGTAAAATAAAGTATCTTCCGCGGTGCTAATCTATTCTACGGCCAGTCCCTTCGGCCGTAAGCATCCGAGTCACTGTATTATGTAGAGCAGTCCTCCATTCGCCGAGGATCCTCCCACGGGCGTAAAATAATCAGCTCGATAAGGCACTTTCGTCACCGGCCTCCCTCGCCTAGCCTCTTCCATTTTTACGATCGCCTCCTCCGCGGTTTTATTAACCCGCGCGAAGAGCCCTTAAATTAACATCTCCGATCTACGTCATCTTACCGAACAATTTCTTTGATTTTCGCGTCAAACTTTGAACAGCTTTCCTTTCTCGGCGTTGACATTTCTTCCTACGGGGTATTAAAAATGAATACCGATGTAAACATTCGACGTTCTGTATATTTTACTAGTGCACAAAATTACGTCTCCTTCCTCGTTGAAGGGTTACCGAGTACTCTTCCGACGTATGCGAAGTTCGATCCTGCGCACCCTAGGTACGTCCTTGGCAGAGATCGGGACGATCTCTCCGTCTCTCTCTGTTTCCTCCCGTCGGTGTCATTGCGCCTGGAAGAAGGAACGGGTCGCATACAGAGCGGTCGCGGAGGGGCCGGGAGCAGGGGAGGTAGAGGGGCGGGTACTGCACCCGGCATAGACACCCCTGTGCACGCACGCACAATGCAGGGTGCAACAACCTCCACCGCGGAGGAGAGAGATCCTTACGGGCCATCGTCGCCGGAACACACGGCGAATGCTACTGCTTGCCGCTTCTCGCTTGTCTGCGACGTAATTTACGACGGTCTAGGAAACCTCGGGATTGGAATACTCGGAGGCCGCGGCGTTAAACCGTGAGCCGCATGCGGGCTGCGAGTAACCGCACGCGGTATACGCAAGTTACCGCAAGCGACGCGCGAGAGTAATCGCAAGCGGCGCCCCGCATGCGGACGGCAGGTACGTGGGCGAATGTGGATCGAACGACGCATCCGGTCACCGGATTCGCATGCGGAACGGCACTCGTTAGATCCGACACACACGTGCGTGTTTATGATTGATCATGTATTGGCATCAAGGTTGGAATCCACACAGTGCGGTGATATCACGCACGGAGGGTGTTGCACCGTCCTGGTATACTTCTTTGGAATCATCTCAAATCTCTGGATAATTTTTATTTCGCCATTGAGAAATTTCGTATCCAAAACTTTTGCTCAATTTCACTCCATCGGTGCGTCGAACGATATACAATAGGGTACAGCGTCACGGAAAATTGTGTGCGGTACCGCTGCGGTGGTGAGGGGATCTGTAACGCGAAATGCCCGCAGCATGGACGCGCGGCACCGCAGCGGCGCCGGAATCATGTGTGGGGTATCTTATCCGGTCTAGAGTATTCCAAACCGCAGTTCCGGCGCACTTTCGTTAAAAACGCGTGTGCAGGTATATCGGGACTTATTGCCCTGGTAGATTCATCGGTCTTGTTCATTTCTTCGCTGATCCGTTCATCATTCGGTTTGTCGTCCTTTTGATCGCTCTCTCTCGGTCGCCGCCCAAGTCGTCTTTGACGTCATCGTAGTCATCGTCATCGCCGTCTTTGTCGCCGGGGTCGCCGTCTTTGTCGCCGGCGTCGCCACCCCCTGGCCCGAGACCGCGCGTCGCTCCGGGCGATCGTTAAGGACGGAATTCATGCGTGCTTCTTTGCGTCTCGAGAACAGAGAGCTCAACGCCTCCCTTCCCTGGAGTCAATGGCGTCCGTCGAGAGGACACTCCAGCCGGGAAGAACTCCGGGACCTTTGAGACGAACCTTCGGATTAGGTGGTTTCTCTTCTCGATCGTATGTCTCGGGGAGGGCTTTTGGACGGGGAGGAAAGTCATCCCCCGGTTAGACGAGCTTCCGAATCTGGAAGAACTTCCGAAAGCTCTGTCGACGGTGAAACCGTCCTCGGAGGTGACGCTCCAGCATGTGCACGGAAAAAAAAAAAATTAATTTTGCACTTTTATCTTTGCAACTTTGCAATTTCTGCATTTTGAATCATGATTCTGTTAATTTCCTGACATACTCGTTTTGGAGAGAAATTCTGATAAGGGGCGGAAAATTACCTTAGAACGATACTTGATAAAAATGTCCTTTTTCACGTTTTCTTGCAATTAGTAGCGTTTTAAAGTACCTACCCTCGAGGGGCCTCAGAAATCCACTCCTACCAGGAATTCTTGGGTCCCCCGAGAGACCTCGCCGATCTCGATCGAAGGACCTCTCGGAGACTCCTCGGCCACGTCCTGCAGGTGCAGCTGCTCCAAGGATGCGGCTCGCACTCGATATTCATCGGCGTACCCGCGGTACAGAGGGCTCGGCGTCGCGAATGCATGCTCCCTGATTTATGGACGAAGTGCATCTCCATAGGCCGATGGCGCCTGGCGAGGATCCTGGCGTCGTCCTTGCAGGATTTCGCCCGGCAAAGATTGAGCCGCGCACGTAGTTGAACCGTATCCATAACGTAGGTAACGACGCCACGTCGGGAATAATTCCTGATTTATAGGCGGGCTGGAACGGGACGCACACACTCGCATGTAAACTGCGAGGAAGAATGCCTCGTAATTATCGAAGGACTTTTTTCAACTTCTTACCAGGTCTCGGGGGTGGAGTATGTTTAAGCGAGAGCTGAAATATCCCTTGAAAGGAGACTGCGAGAACCTAAACATTTTTCCGAATAAATATCCCGAAGGATTGTACGGACATTCCGACGAATTATATCCCTCGCAGAAGCGTTACTTCGCGTTACAGAAGAGAAGAGAAATTTCATAAACTGAGATGCAACGCTTCTTCGGAATCGCGAGAATTTATTTGAATTTATTTAAGGCCAATGAGATTACTCATTGAAATAACAAAACATTTCTTTGATTCGATGGATTTTCTTTCTCGGTGCGTTATATATTCCTGTTTATTTTATGTTACCTGGATTCCACCAAGTGCAAGTAGTGACACGACAACTGGTGCCTTCAGGATCTCTTAACGAGAGTTTCCTTTATACTCTCGTGCAGTAACCGTCCGCTATTTCTGTACCCGTGCACCATACGCGCTCGGACGTTAATTTAGTTTATTAGATTGTTCAACGACGCGCGCTCTAAGGGAGGTTTTGTTCGGTCACGTCCACCGTTCTCGCGATGGGAATACGAGGCTTATGTAAGGAAACGAACTTAGAAAGTTTGATCGGAGCTCACCTCGTTTTAGGAAAGGTACCGGACGCAGTTTCCACGTTGCATACCGGCCTAGCCGACACTCGCATTAATTTCGAAAGGCGGTAAATACTTTTTCGCTGAAGGCGGCTGCACGGTTACCACCCCAGGGTGTGTTTTGATCGTAGCCAGGGTCTTACCGCAAGGATTAGACATTAAACCGCATACCTCGGTGAACACGCGGTTCGCATTCCTCTCCACCTATAAGGATATGAACCAGGAATATGAGCCTTATGCACGTAAAAAATGCCTGGAACCTAGTTTCTGCATTGCATGCCATTAACCCCCACCGACTTTTTCCGCGAAGTCACGTGCTACGCGTGCAACTGGCCATTGTAACGCGACGTGTTAAAGGTAAAAGAGTTTCTTCGACCATTAAACACGTTTTTTTATCACAAATCGCATATCCTGCATATCTACTAATGGCTAACCGAGCCTTTTTCTCGAATATCATATAATAACAAAATCCATACATCCCCCCTACCCTTAAAATTTACTTTAAAAGTAGACATCGCCCAACCTAACCTACCCTCTATAACCCCGGCTGAGTAGAAATAATTTTAAGTGTATAAGAATAAGTGTAGGTAATTTCGCGACAGGTCGCAAAGGCATAAAAATCACACGAGTCCAAGATATCTGCTTAACGACTTCTAAACGCGTTTTTTTTCGTATCACAGGTCGCTTATCAGAGACATATAATCCAGTAGCTGTGGAGCCTTTATCTCAAACAATATCCCATTATAATAAGAAACAGTAAAATCCCTGCATCACCCTGACCTTAAAATTTACTTAGAAAGTACACGTAGTCTCCTTTAACCTGCCCTTCATATTACCGTAGGAATATAATTTGGAATAGATAAAAATAAGTAGAATTTGCGAAAGGAGGCGTCACGGGGTAAATGTTGCAATTGTCTATTAACGCACCCTGGTCGCAGCCGCGGCCTTGGAACGCCGATTAGACGGTGAAAGGCGTATCTTTTAGGGGCGAGGTGACGACGGCGCATCCCGAGGCGTCGCGACGCCACAGGGAGACCTCGTCGTCGGTTCTCTCGAGGCCACGGAATGGCCGCAGTATGGCCGCGGTGCGGCAAGTATGGCCTCCCGGCCGTACTCCGGCAGACGGAGTCATAAAACGCTTTATATTCTCGCCTGCGGACCGGCCGCACACCGCCGCGGCCGCGGCCTCTAGCTTATGCGAGTTTTCTACGCGACGGCCAGAAAGCGAATAATAAGACGTCGCCCGTGCGTACCGACGCTCCTGAGAACACAGGAAAATTATCGCGGAATATCCGCACGATATCTCCTGCCGCGGGGCTTCTGGGATCCCCGAAATTGACAAATAACTCGTAATAAGAGGAATTTATGCCGAGTGTATCTCGTCTCTGCGTCATCCGAGCGCTTTGTTTGAAAGATTTCGGGACGAAATCGCAAAGTGAGCGGTAACGACCTCGTCAGATTGTCTAAATCTTGACGTTGATGCCGGGAATTATTTTATACGATAAGAATAAGAATAAGTGGAGCGGATTCTTCTTCGACGCGGTAAAGCTCCCCGCATAATTTTGGGTGAAGGATAGGCGCAGGATGATGGTATTTTGAGTTGGGCATCGTCGTATCTTCTGGGGGAACTTTATGCCATCTCGTGTAAATAAAGCGTGGAGGGAAATAGTTTCTTTTACCGACGCTGCAGTGCATCCCAGATACTTGTCTTATTGTCGGGATCTTGACTGAAAATTAAAATCGTTTAGCTACCGTCGATTTTTTCGAAATAGGTTACGCGTAGGAGTAAAGTCAAAGAGGGAATACGGTTACCGAATATGATCTTCGGGAACACATTCACGAGATCAACCTTACACCACTTCCACCAATCCGGGACACGTGTCGATGGAGCAGGAATCGGTCAAAGCCACGACGTCGTGCGGCGATCGGAATATCCAGAAAGATGCAAATCGTGGCCAGGCTCGAAGTCGACTCCCCTTCGCCTCCGAAGACGTCGACCTCGTTCTTCGAATCTCATTTTTGCGATCCGGAAAATTTCCATCGGTCGCGCCTTGCCGATGGGCCGACAGAAAATCCGTACTCCACGAAACACGTGAATATTGCATCGCGATGGTCCCACGAAGTCTCCGATAAATTCACGAAATCCACCGCCTGTACTAATAAAAGATCGTTATGAAGCTCCCGATGTTTAAAATAATTTTTATTATAATATTCATGTATACCTGCCGAGAGATATGAATGAGAATGAGGTCCTTCGAACTCCTCGAAGAGAGCCGAAGAATACCTAGAGTTGCCTCCTTCCACTCCCACGTGGGCAGTTAATTTCTTTCCACGGTCCATAAAAATTCCCATAAATCTGGAACGCAATCGATCGCTGCATAAGTAAGCAATAAATATGATCGTGCGTTAAGACGAGCCAGTTGGGGCCGAGTGAAACATGGCCGCGACGACAAGTCGTTGCTGTCTTTGTAACATTACTAAATGCCTAATCCAGTAGATTATTACGTAGGACTCGGTTAAGTTAAGACCCCGTCAGGACCTGGACGTTATCGATTTTCGAAACGAATTTATAGCGCGTTACTTCAAAGCGTCGATCGCGTCGTGTTCGACGAAGGATAGCATACGAAACGAGCGGGTGCGGGGTAAGGTAAAGGTTGTAGGTAGGTAGCGTTACGGTGTAACAGGCGATTTCCTTTTACCGATACCAGTCGATACCGATCGACCCCAAAGCCCCTACGCTGCTCGCTTTCGGGACAGTGAACCGTAATCGACAAAAGGAGCGGATTTGTGTCCAGGTGTGCCGAGATGTATTGATCTGTATCGGCAAAAGGAAATTGCTCAATGGTACTATTGCCGCCGTGGCACTGTAGATACATTCTACACTCTCGGTAAAAAATGCGCTGTACACCCATACCTACCTAAAGACGGTGTTGACTTATGCCATTAGTCGTTTGCAAATTATGTCGCATCGGGCTGCAAAAGTTCATCCTTGAAGCTCCTCCTTAAATCCTTCCTTTTGCCAACAATGCGGTGAGGATTTATGGCAAAATTAATTTGAATTTATGCCCCAGGTACTTTTGAAGGCAACTTTTACGGACAATTAAAGGTGACAAAGAAGGTGGAACACAAATGGAATACATGGTGGGCGTTTGCAGGACGTTGGGTCGTTGAGGGGGGTCCTGTGGAGGGTGTCTATTTGCGAATGCTCCAATTTTTATCCAGAGTAGTATTGGTTTCCTGAATTGAGTGCGGATGTTAGGAGGAACAAGGAAAGCAGGCTTTTTTTGAGAATTAAAAATCTAAATACGGAAACTTCATACCTGACTTCTCTCGGATATGGTTTGGTTTATTGCTTGTATGTATGAGCAGCGCCGCTCGTAATCCCTCCCTTCCAGGCCTAGCGTGACAGTACCGATCTAAGGAACCTGCGCAGTCCGTTCATTGACTGTAAAACCTGTTTGGAGAAACCTTTCCCGAGTGGAAATCTAATCCCGCGGACTAATATCTCGAGACCGTTTTCACCGTGGACGTTGACGACCCCGAGCTTCGCCGCAAGCTAAACTCCGTCGAATGGTCCCCAGAATATCCCGAAAGATATCGCGAGGTCTCGAAAAATCTCTCGAGTCTTATCGAGACTCCAAGATTGGCAAAGAACCAAACTTGCCAGTTAAAAAGCTTCACGCGCCTTCAACGATTTCTCCCCAAATCCAAAATTTCGGTAATACGTAGAAACGATCCCTTTTTCACGACACCTGGATACGTCGCTCCTTTCCACATTCCTTCGAAAGTTGCCAAAACATGGAGCTAAGAGAGGAGCATCGCAATTCCTATCTGCAAGACCAATTTTTCCCACTGATCCATATACTAACTGGACAGCTGATACCTAGACGGAGGCCTTTGAAACGAATTGAAGACCCACCAGTGCCAATGAATAGTGCCTGTGATACAAAGTAACGAGTACGTATGCGCTTTTCAAATGAACCCGTAGATACTTCTTTCGAACGAGGCGCCGCTTTTGACGCATGCGCAGGTACCACGGTATCAGTTGATCGGGCAATAATCAAGGGTGCTTCAAATCATCTCACCTTGAGGGGCATCAGCAATCCAGCTAGTACGTAGATCAGCGATCCCTCCCAATTACCTGCAGTCGCCTGCAGTTGCACTCGCAGCAGTTGCAGGCGGGTCCCCTTGTCGACGGCGAGTGCGTTTAGCGGGCGGCGATTCGAAAGCGAGAGGAGGGGAACCCCCGACGCGGGAGTGGGGGGAGGAGGAGGTGCGCGCGCACCGCACCCGTACGAGATGCGCACGCGCTTTCTCTCTTTCTCTCTCGGCGGGAGGGGGCGAGGGCGACGAGGGGTGACGGCGGGGTCAATGCACCAGTAATCTCGGTGAAATGCCCTGCAGACTCGCGCCTATCGTTGCGCCGCGCGCCCCGGCGAGCCCTATGCGCCAAAAATAGGGTGGGCCGAAATACCGGCGGCACTTCTGCGCGCCGCCGCGGCGCGCGCGGACGCCCGCGAGCGGCCGCTACTTTCGCGGCTAACGGGACGTCCAGCGGGATTCCTTTCGGGCCTTTCGGGCTTCTCGGGCCGCACCGGAGGAGGCTCGGGTCTCGGCGGCCTTCCGGGTCCTCGACTCGACGCCCGGCGCCCTTCTCGGCTCTTTGAAAACCGAGCCGGAAGGTGGCGGCACCCGCTGATTCGCTTTAAAGGGGATGTGCGACGCCTCGCCGCTGCGCGGATCCGTCCTCTGTGCGATTATCCGACGGCTTGTTAACGCTTTATCTACCCCGTTAATTGCGAATTAAATGGGACTGACCGGATAATTCGAAATAAAACCCAGGCAGGAGTTTATTTGGCGCTTGTACCGAATTTTGAAAATCCAGGTCAAAATTGACCGCCGGTAACGTACACGAATTAAAAGCCGGTTTATCAACTTCAGGTTGGTGAAGTATATTTGAGGCAGGGTTAAGTCAGCGGGCATCAACGAGGAAGGACCTACCTCAAGAAATGTCAAGATAATGGCATAAGTCTGATTTAACCGATTACGATATCTTGAACCCTTGTTGCCGATGTACTATCTGCATCTGATTTCTCATGGCTGCGTGTTATCCGTTTACCATCGGGTCGTTTGAAACATTCTGTCGGTTTGTATAGGTGAATTTTGAAGTTACGGTACGAGCGGGCGCTGAAAGTTAGGCAGGAAAGTGACGTCGGTCAATCGGGAATCTTAATTTACAGGACTCGGTGATCTCAACGAAACGACAGGAAAGGTTGCCAGAAAATGACGGGACTTTTGGAATTGTTTGGTATTACGACGTTACAAGGAGTCGCCGAAAATCCCGTATTCCGCGATCGGACTCGAGGAGAATAATTGGCGAGGATTTTAATGCACGCGTGGACTAATCGGAAGGTGATCGGTAATTAATTTTTTGGACCAGACATTTCTCGATGGAGGTCCTTTCCAACCTTGCCGAAGGGGACGTCCCGCGCAAACAAGGAGTCCCTGGTTTATGTGGGTCATCCATGGCGGGGCCTTGGGATTATTTATGAGGTCGACATTTATACCGACCGAGCATCCAAACGGTCCGCTCGTACGCGCTTGGAATAGGGTGGTCAAAATTTTGACCTCGACCGAAGTCCGCTTCGACCTATCATCTACCAATCGATCGATTCGAGAAATCTAACCCAATATGGATATTCCTCTCGTTGGTCAAAAAGCGATCGTCCCCCTCCCCGTAAATGTGGGGGGGGGGTTCCAAAATTGCGCACAACGGTGTCATAGCCATATTGACTTTAAATACAAGCCGTATCTAATAAAACCCTATATCTAATTGACCATTAAAAAATAAAACATTGGGACGAGCGGATCCCCGGCATCAGAGATCATCCGTCCTAAAAAGTTCCCAGCGATTCCGTCGTATTAGCGACATGTCTATACCACGAATCAGGAAAATGCCGATCGGTATTAGGCGAATGTTCCTGGCTCCCAGGATCCCTTGCATCCCGATCGATCGGTTAATCTTGCCGCCTGGATCGGGATATGGAGTGTGCTACTAGTCCCGTTTTTCCCGTCACGCCCAGTGGTCGGGTGGAAAAAATCTCGAACCCGTTGTGCCTCGAGTGGATCTTCAATTCCGATCTCCGGTTGCAAACCACTCCGGTCAATCGGAAGCTCGGCTGCTCCTGTAACCTCCTCTCGGCCGCCTCGCGGCGACCCAGAAACCGAATCGGATCCTATCGCCGGAGAGGAGGCGCTGCACCTCCGGCCGGGTTCCCGAAGAAAAAAAGAGCCTTTTAGAAAGCTGCCGGTCGCGAAATCGCTGGCGCCGACACCCACCATGAGCGCCGTACCTTCTGCCTTAGGCCCGATGCACACGCGCATGCGCTTGGGTGCAGCGCCCTTCCGGCACATAATGGTCCAAAGTGCACTTTAAAGCGAAAAGAAAATATGATATATGGTTAATAAATTTGCGTTTGAAGTTTTATATATATATAAGTATATAGAGAGTAGTATACTATCATGATATAGATTTACACAAGTCATATTTATTTATCCAGTATATTCAACACCACTATCGGATAAATCCACGCTCTCTGAATCGTCAGATTCTTGCTTTGTAGATTGACTTGCTCGATTCTTTGCCAGATTGGAATGGGATGTCACAGAGACATTGTAATTATACTGGTATTCATTGTGACATCGAAATAGCCAATGGACTTAGTATGTCAATTTACATGGGCATTTTTATCAGCGCAAAGAATGCCGTGTTTCTTATTGCAGATGTCGGTCTTTGATGCATGCGCAATGCATCCTGCGCGGGGATTCTCCAGTCCCAAAACCGCTGCTGCATCGCGCACCAAGAACACGCTTGTGCATCGAGCCTTATCCGTGATATTCGTCGTGGCGCCGTTTCTTAAGCCTGACCGACCAGGTCGAATGTCCTCGGACACGTCCCATTGTGCAGCCAGCTCGGACCGTAATTCGACGGCAGTAAAACCGCGTTATGGGCCGACTTCCAATGACATCCCTCGATGCCTCTCGGGCCTCGACGAAACGTCGTTTTACGTACGTGGCCTTTGAAGTTTGATTGATATTACTCGCCGCCATTTGGGTGGTGTCCGGGAAAGGGGTTATGGGGTTTTATTGCTGAAGGGGAGGTCCAAATAGAGATTCGATGCGATGGAATTAGTAGAAAGGGTTGAAAACCGAGGGACCGGATGTTTTATTGACTTGGACGAAGGTACGCCAAGATTCAAAGTTAAGGTACAATTAAGAGAAGCAAGATACTTTTAGTAAAGGTTCATCAGGGATTCCATCCTTCGGTCGGGCGGCCATCAGGATTCACTCGATAAAAATCCACAACATGGTTAACTTTCAGGTCAGTCGAACGCGTTATGTCAGATTCTTCAATAAGCTGCGAGTTTTACCGTTAAAGACGTTAAAGGCGGTCGAATCCGCAACTTTATGCCGAAGAACCTAATACCAGCAACACCCCGCAACCTCCACACGTCGGTCCCGTACACCGGCGAGCTTGAGGAAGGATCTAAATCACCGAGTCCCACTTCCGAGCCGATCCCTAGTTAAGGTTCGACCCACGACTCCGAACTCTGAGCCGCCGCAACTCCTTCTCGCGGAGGGAAAGAAACGGAACGCAGCCTTTCCACGAGCCCCGACTCCTTCCCGCCCGTGGCAGACACCGGTGAAGTCCAGAAAGGATCTAAATCAGCGAGTCCCACTTCCGACTGGGTCTCGCGGTTGGAATAAGATTAGAGCCGTAAAAATGAACGACCGAGTCGACCCACGACTCGAACCCGACCTATTACCGGGGTCCCTGGATCCGCGGAGGAGTCTGGCTCAACAGCCGTTCAAATGTGTACGTGTACATCGTACGCGTGTGGTAGCACGCACCTGCACGCACACTAAGTACACCATAGGTGCATCGACATGTATACACGGGAAACACGCTTTACGCGCGCTGTAACCACACACCGATCCCACGTGGCACCCAACGCACACACCGAGGGCACACCCTCGATGCGCACACAGTGCAGGCTCGATTTGCGCGTAGGTACACACTCGGCAGAGTGGAGGGTACCGAAGGAGGTATCCAGGCTGACACCCACGCCGTTTTTCTGGGCCGAAAAATCCGGAGAACACCGTTCACTTCCGCGTGGCCTGGTGCCGGCACTCTAGACACTCGAGCGCTCGGCCGGCGCGGCAGTTAGCGCAGTTAGCGCAGTTAGCGCAGCCAGCGCGAACCTTCGACTGGCGGGAGGGGTTCCGGGATCGGTTTTTCGCCCTGAAAACGTCGCGATTGTTCAAGCCGGCTGGCCGAGCCCGAGCCGGGCGTGACCAGTTTCCGATTTTTACCCGGCCCCGACGTTTCCTATTCGGACCGATCTCTAGATCTCCAGATACCTCGGGACGGCCCGTTACGCGCTCCTCGGGGATCGTGCGTCATTAATCTTGAATTATGACGCGACGTGTCCGCGAGCCCTGTCCCGAGTCCCGAGGAAATCGGCACGAGAGCGAAGAACCGCTAGCGAGATCGGCCATGTGCTTCCTAGGAGATTTATGCAGACGAAATATGGTCTCTATTGACTTGGAATTTTCGGGCTAGGCAGGATCTAGGACCGAAAAAATTAATAGTTTTATATTTTGCTATGAATGGAGGCGAGCATTTTTTAATGTCAGTTTTTCTTTTTTTTTAGGAATGCCGGGCGAAAGGGGTCAGTGTCGTTCCTTAATTTTGTCTAATTTTGTTAACGGACCCCCCTCGCTCGTTATTCCTATGTTCTTACATATTGTTGAAAAAGATATTACAATATTTTCTTACGGAGTATATTTTCAATTTATCACGGCGAGTCGCAACATCTGCGGAACGGCGGAATGGTCGAGGTTCGTGGATGATTAAGGAGCGATCCCTCACCTTTGGATACCTTCCCGGAGACCTATTTCAAATTCCTCGAGGGTTGTGTCCCATTAATCTTGGATTATGACGGGACATGCTCGCGATTCCTACCCGGAGCCGGGGAATATCAGCGGATTATCAGCTCCGGATTACACCGGAGAACGGGGGAAATGTCTGGGAGACGAATCCATTCGAAATCGGCTAATGTCACGTCCCTGCCAGGTTAAATTTAACGAGAAAAATCCAAGAATAATTTAAATATTTATTATTTCACTTTGTGCGTCCCATGTACTGAAAATCAAGAATCTCGGCAGAATTCTGCGTCGAGTACCCTCAGGCGAGCAACTCGTTAACGGATGTATCCCAGACATTCCATATTAACAGCTCACGCGCTCTAATCCACATTTTATGTATAAAATTGCCCAATCATCTGGAATTTCGCACAGATCCGACCACCCAAGTCAGTCCGCTAAGTTGATGGGATGCCTAGAGAAATAGGATTCTAGAAGTCGAATGATATATCGATATCGTTCCTTTGGTCAGCTCTCGCGGGTCGTCCATCTCCGATCTTTATCAGGGCTCGTACATCAGGGGGATAAAGGCACTTTGCTCGATCTCGCGTATCCACTCCTCGCGGCATCGCAAATAATTCATAAATATTAACGAGAAATCACCTAACGATCGCTTCTCGGGGTATAACGGGTCGGCACCACTTGGAACGAATCCATACCGATGTAACATGACGCACTGTGTTATACAATACTCGTATTAAGCGTGTCATATGGCGCATTGCGTGCGCAACCTCCATGAGCATATCGCGCATCAACGACACGTGTGCGATCTGAAGCTAGCTTGTATCATTCGTTGAGATTAAGCCGAGCCTATAAAACACCGTTTTTTTCCCAGATTCCAGGATCTTCGCATGGGCCAATAACCGTTACGCGTAACACACATCTCCTTTTTAATATCGCTTGAAATGGAACCAATTGTACTTTCAGAAGACTCTACACTAATGAAAATTCCCATGTAAATGTACAAACTCGATCATTAATTATTTTAAAGCCAGGATAAATTGCAGTAAAATTACATTGTCTCTGTTATATATATACCGCGTTACTTATCTTATTAATTTTTTTTTTATGAAATAAATGTCTTTATAGAACTTATTCCTGGTGTTAATAAAGGAGTTCTAATGTACCGATTTTAGGGATTTTCGGAGGACTTTCAACGAAGGCATCCGAGATGTCGGGCCTCACCGAGACATCTTGGGCCCACGAATGGTGACGCGAGGTTTGGGAGCGGTTGGGAAAATGTATCGGTGTCCATTATTAGGTACAGTTAGGCATTCTAACGGTTCCTCCCGATGGCCATTGACCGAAGGGCGGCCACAAAAGCCGGAGACTTTGGGCCCCGAAAAAGGGGGCCGGAGAACGGGGCAGGAAGGAGAAGCATTCCAGGGAAGAGAGTGACCGAGAGAAGCAGGAAGGGAGAAAAACCGAGGAAAAAGGCATGAATCGCGCCCATTGTTGGCCGACTATAAAAACTCTGACGTCACATCGGGAGGAGCAGTACTCGCGAGAATTAGGCCAACTTTACTCTTCTAGTTTATGCTCTTTCACTTTTCCTCCTCGTTTTTTTATCCCCCCTCCGATGTGAGTTATGGCCGCGCTGAACAAGGTAGTCATTGAACTCCACCCGCAAGATAGATCGCCCTCACCAATACCGATGCCGATGTTAATGCGGAGACCCGGTCGGCGAATGCGTCGATACGCGGACCGCGGATTATCGGGTTATGGGAATATCGATTATGTGGATCGAGTGTCGGGAACCGAGAGCTCGGCGCCCGGGCGAGCCTCCACCCAGGAATTCTCGTTAAGGCGATCGCTTCGAGTCGGCACGTATGCCCCGGTGAAAAATTAATTCCCTCCCGACCTGGAGCCAGGGAACCCGTCTGACCCTCTTCTTCCGCACCCGCGAATGATACGCACGGAATAATAATAATCGACTTTCGGGACTTCGTCCATTTTTTCCGCCTTTTAGAGTTATTTAATTAAATTCCGCGCTCGAGGGCGATCCACTCTTTACTGGCCCGAATATGTTAGAGAAGTGCTCCTTTCTCGAATGCGATAGTTTTTAATAAACAGAATTCTGGAAATTTTTGTTTAACGCGTTCCACTTATTTCAACGCGGATGCGAGGACTAATTTCTCGCGAAATTCGTTTCCTCGTAAATTTTAACGGGCTCTTGTTTTGCCCCTTTCTTGCGTAACGTGCACCGTGTTAAAGGAGACCAGGTGTAGGTTTGTTTGGAGAAGGGAATTTTGTCTGGCTTAGAAACCGAGTAGGGGATCGCGTATAAGCGGAAAGAGGTCGTCGATTACGGATCCGGATTAAAATCGTTATTTGTTTATCCGCGTCCGAGGTTTTGATTGGCCCGGGCCCCTCGCGAGTGGCTCTCCTCTTCTGGAAATCGGATCGGGGACGACTTTCTCCGCGGCCAAGTTGATTTTCCTACGCCAGTTTCCGCGGCCGTAAAGCGCCTTACGTTTTTCCCCCGGGTGCAGTAAACCCGAAGACGCTTTCCGTACACGCGTTGCACATGGCTGGTGCACCGGTGCGCCCTAAAAGCGCGAGCGAGATGCGCCCGACGTAACGACGTAAACTTTACGCGCTCGGCCCGAGAGGGACCGCGAGAGAGAGGGAGCGAGGCGCCTCCGCGGCGGAGCGAGCGAGAGAGAGCGAGCCTCCGCGAGCCCATGGAAATTGGGCCAGTCGGCCGAGCGGAAGCGGCGAACCCGAGAACCGGCGAACGTGTAATTTCGAATCGCTCTTCGACGCGCCTCGACGTCCGCCTTCGACGGGGCGTTACTACTAGCCCGGCCTGTCAAAAATGACCGCTTCGGGGAAACGAGCCTCCCTTAAAATGGAAGCCGGACGTTGCCACTAGCTCGTGCTGACGAAAGGGACCATTTTGAGAAAACGGGTCTTCGTTCCCAGGAAGCGAGCGTCACCACCAGTCGCGATGTCAAAAAGGACCATTTTGAGGAAACGGACTTTCGTTACCAAAAAGTGAATGACACCATTAGTTATAATGTCAAAAGTGGCCATTTCAAGGAAACGAGTCTCCCCTAAGCCAGGAATCAGGCATTACCACTCGCTGCTCCATCGGAAATTCCCATCCACGAAAAAAGGGCCTCCCTTGGACCGAAAATCCCCTTCTCAGTCTAGGGTGAAATCCCTTCCGCCTAATTTCTTCCATGTCAAGATGTCGGACGTAACGAACCGATCTCCAAACGAAATCGTATCACGCGCATGGGTGGAACTTCTTGCAACGTTATCAGCGTATTCTCTCAAGTCCTCCGACCTTCCATTGCCTTTTTGCTGCGTCCACGAATCCTTCCTATCCTCCTGTTTCCCAGAAATGAGATTTCGTTAAATCCACGTAAATTCCCCCGAATTGTTCAATTGAAATAAAAGCCTCCAAAAGTCCTTCATAAATCCCGGCTTCCTTCCGAGCCATATAAAGCAACATCAGACATCCATCCGTGCACCACTAAAGGTATTCATCAAATCCATACACTTTCATCACACAAGTGACTCTATAAAGTTGAATATCTCAACATTGCACCGGGAGAAAAATCGATATGACTATGTCATCCTGTACTTATGTACTGTAATCTATACCATACGTGCCAAAAATCTATAACACGTTTTAGAATATTTAAAAATATTCTGCAATATTAGTGCAATAGGTCTGAATAAAACTGTCAACAAATGTTAGATCACGAAATTTTTCTTTAACGACGCGGAGCAGAATCGGTCGCCTTGGTGTCGAGTCCTCTCTCTCTCTCTCTCTCTCCGATTCTATTTCCAAACGCGCGACAGAGTACCGACGTTCCTCTCCTCGGCGGAGCCTTAAAGGTCGCTAACGCGATCTCGGGTAACGAGACCTCGTCGAGGTCCTCGTTGTCGGGATCTCGTTAAGGCGAGGCCGAGTCTCGGCGGCCACCTCTCGGTGCCTTGGCAGGACGCCCGTAAACCGCGCCGTCGATATATTCCCCGATTTCACCCCGTGGGGGGTGGCTGCTCCTATATCCTCTCATATCACCGCCATAACCCGAGATTACGGCCCTAGCCGGAGGTTCCGAGACCGATTAGGCGCCGTCGGGACTTTTCCGCCACCGCTTGGATCCTCTGTCCAGCTCCCGACACCTAACCTAATCCCGAGGGAGTGATAGGGATTACCTAGGTAATCCTCATCGCCGACGAACTCTGTCCCGTAGATTCGCATTAAATGTATATTACTTGATACCCCCAGTCAGGGAATTTATCGCAAAATATTTCGAAATAACATCTCCAAAAGTATAGGTTTCCAGAAAGCCGCGGAATCGAGAAGCAGATCACTCACAAATCGGGAAAAATTATGTCCCTTTTTTGGTACCGATTGCCATTGATTTCATTTGATAACGTATAATTTGGTTGGAAGTGACATTTGATAATAAAATTCCCGTAACGATGTTTCGGCGATTTCCTTGCAATTTCCTTCCTTCCAAATGCTTCAAAGTTCTCTTTGAGGAGTTTTATCGTTATCACTAATTTTAGAGAATTTCTAGGCGTTACGTTGCATGAAAGTGCTGCAATTGCAACACATGATTTGCGGGAATAGTTGCTCGCGCGGGATATTAAGAGATATTAAAGTTTAAAGAAAAGTTGTGCTTCTCTTGAATGTAATGTTAGTGATATCACTAACATTCTTATCACCAACATATATATATGGTTGGTTTTAGAATTTTTAGGATTTTAGGTCCTTGGAGGGTCGGAATTTGAGAGGAGCTGGATAAGCGCTCGCCGTCGGAGGATACTTTTAGTAGTTTGAACGGAAAGGCGCCGATAAGGGAGCATTTAACAGGACTGGACGAGAGCGCTTAACAGTCGACCCTATCAGCCGTAACGTGTCGTGCATTAAAATATCGGAGAACGCGGTAATCGCGATGGCTCAGTCGCTGAAAGTGTCATTCCCACGTCCCGGGAGAAATTAGCGTGCCGTCGAAATTGGCACTTAAGATACGATCGGCGATATCTTCGCTGCAACCGAAGGACCCTTCGGAAACCTGAAAGCCGTCTCGAACGCGAATCCCGATCCCCTTTATTTTTCTACCGCCAATTAAAAACCTAACCTATGATAAATATCCTCGGAACACTATTTTGGCCCAACATTCCCGTTCCTTTCATAAAAAAAAAAAACTATACCATCATCCGCGTCGCGTCAGAAATTTACACCCGAGATTTAAACGGCAAATAATTCCGGGACATTTAACCCGAACTATAAAAATATCCCCGAAACGCCATCCTGCGCCAACATTTCCATTCGCATCGTAAGAAATAGCATTACCATCGCGTAAGTACGGGTGAAATTTGCGCACGCAATTTAAGCGGCAAAAAATTCCGGCGGATTTATCCCGAACTGTAAAAAAATATCCGCGAAACGCTATCTCGCGCCAATATCTCCGTTCGCTTCGTAAGGAGGTGCGAGATTTAAATGGGGGAAAATTCCGGAGCATTTGACCCGAAGTATAAAAAATATCCCCGGGACGGCATTTTACGCCAGCGTTTCCGCTCGCTTCGTAAGAAACGATATTAACGTCTCGTAAGTACGTGCGAAATTTCAGGGCGAAATTTAAACGGCAAAAAATCCTCGGCCAAGATTGATACTCTCCGGGGGGCTATTGAAATTACGTGCGGAACGCGTAATTCCCATGACGGGGAAGAAATTGGCCGAGAGATCGTTCGGGATGCAGGCTGCATTGCCTGCAGCTGCATTCAGGGGACCGTTCGAAAGTCGGGACGCCGCGACGCCGAGTCGCCTGGTCGGCGCGTTCTCTCACCGCGGACCTTTCCTCGCGTCTGCGGTTAAATCGGAACGTAAGTTCCCGCCTTTTGCGTCGGCGCGGTTATGTGCGTACAATAATACATATCGAATTTCAGGACGGCAAGGATGGTTCTAATTGCGAGGTGCGCCCGCGTCGACTTTCCCACGGCCGCGGTGAAATTCTCCCGCGACGCGAATCGCGGTTACTAGAGCGTCTCGATTACAGCCAAATCGCCGTCACATCTCGCGAGGTTACGCGAGAGAGAGTTTTCTCCGGCCTTAGGAGAAATTACACCCCTCGCCAGGAAGATCTCGATAATCTCCCCCCATCCTCGCGGGAAGTAGACTGACGCGAGCGGTCTCGAAATCTCGATATTTCCGATCTTCTATGCTCCATTTCCGGCCGCTGATATCGCTGTTTAAAGAACCGCGGAATAAGCGGGAGGAACAAATAATTAAATTTCATCCTAATGATTTTCAGCAGTGTACTTCCACTTTCACTATCACGTGCATTTGTATGTCATTCAAACCCCTGCATCTTTTTATTATATTCTTTTTTAGCAGAACGGTTGGACAAAACGTCCCTGCTAAATCGCGCTGCTAAATCACCATCATGAATCCATAATAGACACGACGGATCGATGGATCCGCGATGACTTTGTACATTGCTCCGCTGTGCCGATTACTTCACTCGGTGCTCGGAGGAGAGCGAAATGCACAGAAAGTGCATAGGCGAACGACACGCCAAGAGACGTCCGGATAAAAAGCGACTTCTATCGCCCTGATTGATTAATTAGCTTGGAGAGAATATCGACGACGCAAAGAGCCCGTTCGTAAATACCCTCTGTCCTAGTGTTACACTTTCTAACCTCTTTCCTAGATGCGCATTATCTCGAGATTTACATTCGGGGCATGTCGGAGTTATTCTCCCGAAGAACGGGGAAAGCGAGGAGCAGAAAGAGATACGGAGAAACTGGCGGAAAAGTGCGAAAAAACCGATGAGGGCATCGAGTGTCGATCCTAAGGGCGCGCCGTGAGTGCGACGAGGCGCGCGCTATGCGCCGCTTCGCGAGAGCGAGAGAGACGGACAACGCGCGTAGTGGGTGAACGTGCCGCTTTGCGCAGTTAAGTAGATAGCTTGTCAAACCGCATCGAGTAATGGAGGAAGTGTCGGCTCTGTGCTGAAATTATTCCTCGTTTCCCCATCGGGTTGTCGGTGTTCGAGCCCACTTCGCAGTTTCCTGGGAGAGACGAAAGCAAAGGCTGAAAGAGAGGATTTCGAGAGGCCTACTCGAGTTCCCTAGCCACCTATGCGCATCGCCGTTTATCGTGTCACTCTTAAATGACCCGCTTCGAGATATCGTATCGATTGCTTCTCTCGCTCTTACGAGGAAGTCCCACCGCGCTGGCTGGACAGTGTCCCGAGAGGTCAACGTACCAGAGGAAATATAAAATAAAACCAGGCGAGAGAGCGATCTTCGCGAGATGATTTCTGGCTCGGCGAGCTCTTGGGAACAGTTCGCCCCGAGTGAACGCCATGGTTGAAATTACGGGGATGGCGGAACTTGGGGAGAGTCGTTACTTAAAGGGCGACATATTTCCAGAAAATCTGGAAAATGGGTCTCCGAGGAATCCCGGGAGCTCGAGGACAGCGGATAAGTGGCCGGGAGAAAATTGCAGGTTGTTCCTCACGGATTGTTGTTACGAGAATTCTTCCTAATATACAGAAGTAATTTACACCAGTGGACGAGTATGTTTCCCTGGCGTCTATGGTATTGCCAGGTTATTGGGTTGTTCCGTAAGTTCGAAGATATATTTTTTGCGGTCAATTTTCTTTGAACAAAATTAATAATAATTAATAAAAATTTCCATCATACGTTGGATTAAAAAACTGACCGCGATAACGTGTACGAAACTTTAAAAATGCCATTTTCCCGCAAACTTATGTAAATTCCAGGGTCAATCGCAATTCAGAACGCGACGGTTCAAATCGACAGAAAGTGGCCTCGATTAAATGAAGAGGAAATGGCGCAAAAAATCGCTCACCGAGGAACGCGTCGAGGCGAAGCGTCGCGACGATTACGAGGACGTCGAGAAAAATCGGTTGCCGGGAAACGCCCTCGGCGATGCACTTGCGAATTAAGCGGAGCGGTGCACTCGATTAGTTCCGCTGCAACCGGACGGAGTCGCAGCCTACGGTGCAACGGTGACGCAACGGATGCGTCGCAATCTCCGTCCACTCGCCGTATAGAAATCGTCCACGTGACCCGCCATTCCGCGAAATTCTCGCTTTCGAAGGCGTCGCGAAACGGCGGAATCCTAATTGAACGGCCGGCCGATAATTGCCGCTCTAAGTCGAAACGCAAACACCGGTTTGCCTCGTCGCAAAAACTCGCACGTATTCCATCCGCTCGGAAAACTGAGAAAACGGGACCCGACCACGTGGAAACGACAATAACCGCGTTTTCACTCGACGGTAGAAATAAACGGCGCGACAACGCGGGAAAGTGTCGAGTTTTTCGTTACCCTTGCCGGAAAAGTGCCCAATGCTGTGCAGAAAATTTTGTCAGCCGAAGAACCCCTCGATCGATTACCCCAACGCGAGTCGCGGATAAGAGCCGCCATGTTTCATGTAAACTGATAACACGGACCTTTGTACGGCAACGACGAGTCGAAGGCGCTTCTCAAAAAGTCAAGCCACTTTCGACCGTTGACTTGCATTACAAAATCCACCACCCGAAACGCAATGTATCATTGTCACCGATGATAATCCCGTTGCAGCGCGATGGTCCCAGGTTACTCAACGTCATAACGATGCATCCCTTTTTACCGCCGGCAGACAGTTTCCAGGTTTTACGAAATTCCACTAACGAGCTCCAGGGACTCCGCAGCACTTTCGAGTGCAGTCTGAATAAGCCGTGCCATTTTTTATCGTTGACCTCTATTTCATAAATGCAACTCCCGAAACAGACGATCCGCCATTGATCACTGCATAGTGCACGCGGAAGAAGAATTTACAGTCCTAACGAAAAATTTTACTTGCCTCAACTAATGTGAACACTTGAAAATTTTTGTCCAGATATTACTGTCTCACTCACGTAAAATAAAATCAATTAATTTTCTGGAGCAACGCAGATTCTATTCATGGTTGCCATAATCTTTTCCAGCAACAACTAATTATATTTCGCTCATCTGTTAGAGGGCGGACAACAATATTTTCTCGGCAGTTATTGCAAATTCATTTGCAATTTTAGGAACCTTCTTCTAAAGAGGGTTCTCCAATAGCTACATCTACGTTACATATAATTGCAGACATTTTGCTGCAATTATTTCTACAGGAAGAACAAAACAATCAGTAGTATCCCTCTGTGATAAAAGTGCAAATTTCTTTTCTGTCGCTAGATAATCCCGCTGCATCGCGACGAATTCTTCCGTCGTCCCTCAAAGCGAAGCGTTCGCTCGTCTCTAGTAATTCTTTTAATAAAATCCTAACAACGATCGCCGTTCGATCGGTCTCGGGTGCATCTCGATGTACCGAGTCGCGGTATATCGGGCCGCGATCTTCGCGGATGCGAGCGCATCGAATCAGGGCCACTCCGGTGCCGGCAAACAGACGTAAACGTCCGTTAGGAGTTTATACGCGATAGCTCGTAAACGGGCGAGCGTCTCTCCATAATTCTCTTTCTCTCGCAACCGCGCTCGCCGGAGCCGCAGCCGGTCGGCCCGAACGAGGCCGCCGCGTCTCTCTCGTTATCCGCCGAGATTTGCCGCGGACGAAGCGACGGCCGAGCGACTTCGCCGCGTCGCCGCGTCGTTACGTCGCTGCATCGCCCTCCGCGTTGCGCCGAGTTAGACTGCATGCATCCCCTACAGATTCTACCCCGAGAAAAAAAAGTCATTGAATTAAAGAAGGATTTCATTGAATTAAAGAAGGATTTCATTGAATTAAAGAAGGATTTCATTGAATTAAAGAAGGATTTCATTGAATTANTGAATTAAAGAAGGATTTCATTGAATTAAAGAAGGATTTCATTGAATTAAAGAAGGATTTCATTGAATTAAAGAAGGATTTCATTGAATTAAAGAAGGATTTCATTGAATTAAAGAAGGATTTCATTGAATTAAAGAAGGATTTCATTGAATTAAAGAAGGATTTCATTGAATTAAAGAAGGATTTCATTGAATTGTTCCAAAGAGATATTTTGTCAATTCAAAGAATAATTGTCTGACTAGATTAAACTAGAATAAATCGTATGCAACGTTTATTCGGAATTATGACATTTATCCGAGTCGAATAAGTTATTCCTGGAATTAACGAGATATTTCCTCGGTACTATTCAAAGAAGTATTTCTTTGGTTCAATGAACCCTTTATTTCTGTGTACTAGATCTACGGGTGCTCCGTCATCGAGAATTGCCTTTCATTGCCGAGAAATATACGTTACGGTTTACTTTAGTAATCTCGTCTGATTTTAGGAAGGGACTTTTAACTAGATCTGCAATATCCAGAAGGATGATTAATAGTTTCATTCCCACCTATCAGAACGTACTCATAGATAACCCCGATCCTTGTTTAATTCCTAACTGCCGGGGGCCGCACAAGAGATGCATCATCGTGCTAGCTCTGATATGTTCGACCACGGCGTTCCAGAATCGAAAACTCTCCGATCCCGGGGCAACCTGCAATCAATTGCAATATTTCATAATACTCGATACGAAGAGACCCATTCCTACCCGGAGAACCGGAGAGTCTCCTTCCGTGCGGATCCGTCGCGTGCCCGATACCGATCGTGACTTCCCGCTCCCTGATCGCTGCAGTCCCGGCGCTTCGCTGTCGGATCGCTGCAGTCCCGGCGCTCCGCTCTCCAATCGCTAGAATCCCGGTGCTCCCGCGGGAGAGGGCGACCGCGTGGGAGGTCGTCGTCTCGCGGCTCCGAAAATAGCGCCGTGAAAATCGGAACTTTTCGCGATCGAGGGTACCGCCGGTACCGAGCTAGGGTTAGGTGCGATGGTCATATTAGGTTCATATGCGGCGGTCTGTTGGCACGGGTCATCGGCCCCGGGATATTCTTGGCAGGCCCTCTCTCCGTCTCCCTCCCTCCGCTCTTTTTCCTCTCCCCGTCCCTTTCTCTCGGGGCTCTCGCCTCTCTCTCTCTCTTTCTCTCTCCCTTACTCTCGCCTTCTTTCTTTCTCCCTGTCTCGCCCCTCTCTCTTTCTCTCCTCTTAACCCGTGTACCTTTTCGCGGAGGTTTACCGACTCGCGTTCGCTCTTCCTCCCCCCTCGCGGCCGCCAATCATCGATCGGCCTTTTCGACGGTACGGCATGCAATTTGTTGTCATCCGAGATGCACGATGGCCCCTCTTTTTTTTTTTCCTTCGTCCGACTTTCCCTTTCGTTTTTCACCGGGGTGACTCTGTAAATCTATGGCCGCGCGACGAAAAATGACGTTGTTGCGACTGCGATGTCATCGCTGAAATATATTATGACGATGGTGAACACGTGAGCGACGTGCGTCGGACTTCGTAAAATATAACGTCCGTTGTAACGCGCGTCGTTTTTGACGCTCGTGTTGCCCAATCTATAGAGAACGAGAGACATCAACGTAATTGACGTATTTTGCTACGAAATATATTTTGCTTTCAGAGCGTTTTACGAGTTTTGCTTGGCGCACCTTTTTCGCAATTAATGGCCGAAAGTATCGCGAGCTTGTGCAAATCGGTTTTTGGGATTTTCTACATTTTTATATGTTAACGAGGGAGGTGAATTCGGGAATTTGGATCAGTCCATAAGTTCACAGGCATATTTTCGTTCATAACGAATTTTCACTGGAGATAATTGCATGCTTATGTAAACCTAGGTGGGCGGGAAAATTTCTCAAAATGCCAAAATGGCGCCTTTCAGATGTTTACCATGGTTTTACCCGCAGTCACTTTCGAAAGTGATTTACATCTCTTAAAGTTATTGTCCGACAATTAAAAGTGAATATAATTTATAAAGCGATCACATAAAGTAATTACGCAAAGACTCTTTACGAGGTCTGCAATCGCCCTGAAAAATCCAAGAGAATTTTTAGAAGTAACGATTAACGTACGCATTATCTCTGGGCTAATGTCTGTCGAACAAGTCCTACACTGAAAAAAAAAAAAAAAAGAATCATTGAACCAAGGAAACAGTTCGTCAATTTAGAGAATAATAATTTGACTCCAATAAACTATCAGAATTCCGAAACGATGTTACATCCGATTTATGCGAATTTCAGTATGTCGGACAGTAATTCATTGAATGAATAAATTATTTCTCTGGGTCATATTTCGTTCTCAGCGTGGTATAACTAAAACGCTTTGGCCAGTTCTTATATCTACTTCTTGGGAAATGCGTATCTCCGCTATATACCGGTTGGCCGAGGGTTGAGAAACATGAATTCCACGCGTCGTCCCGCCGGGTTAAGGATTAATAAACATATCGAGAGGGTGGCCGATTGCACAAGCCGGGATCGACGATCGGCGCAAAAAGAATCCCAAGGAGACGAAACAGCCCGTGGAGAATCGCCGGCGATCATCGAGGAGGATAATTGTGGCGATTCTCGCCGGCGAGATTTCACGGCGAGTCGGCGAAAGGTCGCGCCGATCCTGGGGAAAGGAGAGGTTCCCGTGGATAGTGGGCTCGTTCTTCTGCACCGAGCTTTCGACTTTCTTGCGGCTGCATCGCCGATGGACGCGCATAATCGAGGGCTGGAACGGAAATAATGGGGTGAAATCAAAATACCCACGTGACCGTGTTACCTCCTAACAGTGGCCATCGCCTAAATTCCATGAATATGGAGACCCTAACGGAGATCCTGACCCTAACGGAGGTCCTGACCTCCGTGACATTTCAATATTAAGAAATAATTTTTAAATGTTTATAAACAAATTAAATAACATTAGAAGTTTCATGGATGCCGGACCCTTTCTGAGAGCCTCCACGTTTACGTAATAAAGTTTCAGGCGATTCTTTACTCCCAATTCGAAGAAAAGATTTATGGAGGAGATCTCTTGGAACTTCTTCCTTCTTCACCTTTGTCTTCATTTTTTCCGACATTTTGGCCATCACAGGTATCGTAAACGGATGTCGAGAACAATTCGACCAGTCTGTAAGTGCAGGGCTCAGTGAAGGGGAGGGACGACTGCGCTTTAATGGTGCTCCCGTTGAAACTGCACTCCGAATGCACCGAAAGTCCCTCCCATCTCCGCGCGGGCACGGCCGCGAACACAGTGACCCCCTGGACCAGAGATACAGTTACTGCATTTTTACTCGAGCAGCGCCGACACGCACTGCACGCGCCGCACGCACTGCACCGCACGCGTATACGCGCTGCATCCGCCGTTAAGCGGCCTGCACATGCGGAACGGACTCGCGGACAGCCCAGCTGAACGAAACGAGGTTACCGCGGCCACGTATCCTATCCGCTAGTATATCGCTTCCTTGGTGCGCCATGCATGTGCAGAGTGCAGCGCGATGCAACTGCATCGCTCGGCTCGCCTACGCGCGCGCGGATGCACCGCGATACAGCGAGTCGCCCTTATTCCGCATTCTCCTGAGAGAACGGAAAAAACTAATTTTCCGTCGATCGCCTAATAATAAAATCAAATTCATGCCTATGGCTATGAAAATGATCTAAGTCGTTTCTTTATCGATAAACTACCATCACAATACCGTAGGATAAATATATGTAACACAATATCGGATAAACTCATTTATTATAGATTTTTACTTACTACTTGCGTAAACCCGGTACATTTATTAAGGCGATATAAAAGTAATTAATAATGGGTATTCAAAGGTTCATTTTTTTTTAATTCAAGATTCGCAGGGGGGAGGACCCTCTTTAGGACCTCCTAGGAAAATTTGAAGAAAATATGGTACAGGAATACGGAGAATAGTTTCATAAACCATTGATCCCTTAAATGAGGCTTTCGTATCGCCTTAAGGCATTGAAAAATCGCGAGTCGAGGTCGAGGGCGCGATCGCATTTGCCCATGGGGATGCACCTGGAGATGCACACGGGTGCAAGCGCATACCTGGTGCCCATTACGCAGGGCAGGGCGAGGCGCGCTTCTTTTTGGAAAGAGATCGCATCTCATCCTTCGCGTGGCGAGGCCAACGAAACCCGCGAACGTAATTACAGGAGGGGGCCCTTCTCGGGGCCGCTCTTTGAAAGGGAGAGAGCCCGGTAAAGTCCAAGTGCAAATTCCCGATCGTGTCGTAAATAACGCGTGCTCGCCGCGGCCAACGTAAAGTCCCGGAACGAGCGGCGCGTTCGCGAAAATTTACAGCCTCCTCCGCCGCGCCCCGCGCTCCGACTGCAACGGCCGCTGCATTGTTGCACGATAAACCTGGAAATGTCTTACCTGTATGGACGGCCGTACAACGGCGGTTAACGCGTCTAACGGACGCGTCGTTTCTCCGGGGTCTCCCTCCGGGACGAATTTCCGACGCGGCTCGAACGAGAAATCACGGGAGAAATAAAAACCTTATCAAACTGGATAAAATTTATTTCCGCTCACTTGAACCTCAAACGACGAGAAATAGACATTTGTACTCTTGGCAAAGAACTGCATCGTTTACAAAGTCTCGTTCTCGTTGCAGTAATACTTGGACTAACGGCAAGAATTTTACATCGGAAACCCTTCCCTAGGTGCAGGTTGCAGGCCCATTTTCAATTACCCCCCGTTTGGCTCCCTTTTCTACGATTTCCCTTTAGATTGGGAAAAAATCGATAACTCTGTAAACATTTGACCATTGTCGATGAAAAGTAATTGAGAAATGGAGTTCGGAGCAGCTCACCACGATAAGTCAGGTTATAAAACCTCGCTACGAAGTTTAACCTCCAGGTCCGACCAGATCTCCAGTCGAAGTCTCTTTTGATAACAAGGGCTCCATTTCGAGATTAGAAAAGTCCAGAGCCCACAGATGACGTCAGGTCGTCCGACGAGCCCTGGTCCAAAATGCAGGGACGTGGCCCTCGATGACGTCGTCTCCTATCTCGAGCACTCGGCTGATTTATCAGGTAACCGGAGAGCGGCGACTCTCGGGGTTCGTTGAACCGTCGGGTTCGACGAACTCTCTTGAAGTACTTTCGTTCCGGGGTTAATTAGAGTCCCGGCCGATTTCTTTCGGCGAAACTTAACCCCGCGTGTCGGCGGGCCACGTGTCGGTCGTCGGCGATGACGATGACCTAGTCCCACGGAGGACCGAAACGCGTCCAAGGGACGTCGCACGAGCTAGATTACTATTTCGCCGGGGCGCCACTTGTATCGCTTTAGTGCCGCCAATCGTCTAGTAGGCCCGCTCGTGCCCGTCGCAAATTATCGTCAGGGCCGAATGCCGATTGCCGTGGCCCCTGCTTGACGTTCCGGTCAAAAGGTCCTTTCCATTGATTTACCGTCTCTGATAGCGTTCCAACTTCGGGAGAAATACGACCAAAGATGCAGTACCAATGAAAGAATCATTTGGAAGGACATTTTTGAAAGATCTCGCAGATGAGGTCGGACGAAAACGTGTAGACAATGATGGGGTTCGCTGCAAATCGAGATGAAACGAACGAGCCCTGCACGGCCACTGAACCCTGAGCATTCCTAATTTCCACGACATTCAGGAATGCTAGGAGTTGCCGACGAGTGCCAGCTTCTTCCCTATAGAACACTGATCAGCTGAAGACGTTTTTCCCAGGGTGTCTTAACGTTTCACGTCTCGTTGCATAGCGAGGTACAGAGACAGGGCTAGATCCTCCAAAGAATCTTCGACCGGACTTCTGAAACGTTGAATTATATATCGAGATGAAGGGGATCCGGGTCTTGGTACTTACTAATCTTGGTGCGGACCACTTTGGGTCGGAATCGCTCTGGACTGAATATTTAAGAGCGGAGGATAAGTTGACTCCGTGTTGCAAGGAGGATTAAGATGGAATTCATTGGATCTTCTGGTGTCGACTAGAGTCCCGGGGCTCCAGAGCAGGGTCCTTCTCTGCTTCTTCTTCCTTTCTTCTCGCACTTAAATTAAGCCCTGTCGGCCCGGGTCGAGGCTGGTCCAGCGTCTAAGGACGCCGCCGAATAAACTAGGTGACTATTCGGCGAATCGGCGTCGCGTGCCCCTGCTTCCGTCCTCCTCGCTCCTTCCTTCTGCGTATCGGTCCGTCTCGCTCCCCAGCACGAGCGTGCATGCACCAATAAATATCACGAAACGAACGAGTGTTTAGAGTCGAAGCTCATATTGCCAGGTTCAATGAACTCGAGATGACGCGAGATATCGCCATGTTGGGAATTTATTATCTCGTGTGTCCAATGACGCTGGCCTTTTTGTGTATCGGAGGCGCAATGCGTGATCCGAACCGACTTCTTTCGATTTCACCCACTCGGCGCATGCCGAGGGATTGACAGCAGTCGCGATCGGCAGCCTCGCACTTGGCAGAGCCTTTGACAGCTGTCATGAGAATATCTTGCAGGTACGCAATGCTTCGGATAAGCGAGGATAACCTTCCTGATAATTTTCTTTGATTTCCTTGAGACAGGTCAGCCCGAATTCGACCGATACCCTTGACCAACGCCTTGTCAGCTGTCGTGATAACTCTCTGATATACTTTCCATCCTTAGTTATACATACTTTTTTTTTATGCCTATCTTCGTAATCGAAATAGATATTTTCTTCCACACCCTTACAATAAGTCACCCTGAATTCGCCCGTCACCCTTGACCGGGGTCTTGTCAGCTGCTGTGATAACTCCCTGATACGCTATCCATCCTCGGTTATATCTACTCTCGCTCGTGCCTATCTTCGTAATCGAAACAGAAATTTCCTTCCATATCCTTACGATAGGTCACTCTGAATTCGATCGCCACCTTTGACCGAGGCCTTGTCAGCTGCCGCAACGATAGCTCACCGATACGCGATACGTCCAGCGTTATATCCACTAAACCGTGAGCCAGTTCAGCGTGTAGGTACCTATCATCGTGAACCACTGACGCCGTTTATCCGTGTTTCAAGAAGTGCACCATTCTTTCATAACGGAGCTGCCACTTCGCATCAGCCTCTTAACTTAATTGCTGCCACCCGAATAGCTCCAACGGGACGTCATCATTATTACGGCATTCGCGAACTCGTGAACAACTTCGCATCGCGCTTATTGACATCGAGTTGTTCCTCAAGAATATTTCGAATATTGCACGGAGAGAAGTGACCGAAAAGGCAGATCTCGTCGGCAGAACGAAGTTCTAATCCAATCGAATCTATTAAACCTCGTCCACCGGAATACGTTTAATTCAAATGAAATTCAGCTCGACCGAAACAGCTCGGTTGGATGGAATGAAATTTCATTCGAGTTCAATTAGATTCCGTTGAAGCGATGGCACATATCCCGCTGTACGTCTGTTACATTCAACGAAAATCACAGTACGTGTACAGCGTCTGCGTCTTTTTAACGATATCGTAGTTTTTATCGTGCAACTGAAATGCTCATTTCTTTTCGCCGTTCCTCTATATGATTTTCTGTGAAAAATTCATGTGGACTTTCGGTACATTGCCACGTTGAAATTAAATGTAGTGACCGGTAAACTCGTTTAATACGAAATTGTCACAAGCAACTGAGGGTGTTTTCTTGTTTTTCTTGCAGAGTGGAAAGCTCGGCACTGCAGTTGGTGTGTCCGCTGGAGTCCCGTCCGGTGCAGCTGGTCTTCCGAGGATTGCAGGTGGTCAAGGAGAAGCGGGCTCTTCTCCGAGATGTTTCTGGGGTGGTCAAGCCAGGCGAATTATTGGCTGTCATGGGCCCTTCAGGTAACCTTCCTTTTAATTAAAATCAAAGTCCACCCCGAGGAAAGAATGTCATCGAACCAAAGAAATATTTCTTTGAGTAATGCCAACAAATATTTGCTTAACTCAAAGAATAAGTACTTTACTCAAATAAACTCGAATAAGTTGGACGCAACATTTCATCGGAATGATGATAATCTATTTGAGTTTATTTGAATTAAATAATTGTTCTTTGAATTAGCAAAATATTTCTTTGGCTCAATGGATTTTTTTTCTCAGTGCACGATACCGAGAACTAATTGAAACATACATATAAAACTACACATTACACATAGAATTAAAAATTAAAAAACTCCGGTTTCCAGATATGGTTTGCTACCTTCAAATGCTCGCAATTATTCGTGTTTAAATATGAACATTCTGTGAAGCGCAGGAGGAAATACCGTGACGATTATATTAATAGACCGAGATAGCGGGAAACATTTTTAAGGACATGGCGTCCCCTAGAGACCATTATGAGTCACGGGATTAGAGTCGTCTGCAGTGAATCATTTTGAACTGTGCGGGGTTTAGAAGAGGTCAGAAAGGAAGGAAAGGGCATACTCGGCCCCTAGTCGCGTCGTATATTGATTAGGTTAGGTTTTAATCAATCAACGTAAAAGCGAGTGAAGTTAACCTCCCGCCATGATGCGGAGAAACCTAATGCGAAGCTCAATGAAGAGAGAAATTGCTTTCGCTCTTTGCAGTATACGGATGTAAAGTACCGATCTCCGACGGTAATTCCCAAATCGCGGCAGCATTGCGACAGCAAGCTCGACGAATTTCTCGTTGACTAAGAAGACAAAGACGTCCATTTGGCATTGTTCTCCTTGTATGACGCGAACTTTGCCTCGCCGCGCAAAGCCTAAAGAACCGAACACAGAACCGCGAAAATGGACGCCCGTAGAGCGTACATAGATGCGTGAGCGATATGCACTCGCGAAGATGCACGCGTACAGAAATACTCGCAAATGCATGCACCCAGGACGCATATGCACGCGCAATACTTAGGCATTCGTACACAACAGTATGCACGGAGATATTGAACCGAGTCTACCCGAGAGCGTTTCTCCTATGTCGAAAGAAAGCAGGTGTGCCATTGCACTTATGACGAGCCAACGCGAGAATGATCCACGCTGACATCTTTGCAGGCCGCTCGGAGTCATACTTTCCTAGCATTGAACATATCAAAGTAGACCCCCACGCATATTGAATCATCCACCGGACCCATTAGAAACACCGCTCCAACGATGCATTCCTAAAATAAATTTCGAAAATGAGTCTCGTAAGTGTCATTTTGTCCTACCAGAAACGAGCTCCGTGTCGCTTAACTCGTGATCTTGTGAGTTCTGTCTTGAGAGCGCAGCATCTCGCGGTCGTTCGAAATTAATCATCCTCTTCTAGGTGATAAACTCCTACGCTAGTTGCAGTTGATAAAGGCTCCGTGAATTCTTTATTCTCTCCAAAAGCTCTTTCTACGGAATGTCAATGACAATGAGGCATACCGCAATAACAAACGGAGAAGAAACTGCGTTCGCTTTCCAAGTTCCGCAGGAATGGTGCCAGCTTTACCCAGTAATCTCGTAATTGTTTCTCAGGTTGCGGCAAGACGACGTTGCTGAATTGCCTCTCCGGCCGAGTGGGCCTGGACGGCGGTGAAATTTGGCTGAACCGCGAGAGGCTTACCAAACGATGGCGTCGACGGATCTGTTACGTCCAACAGCAGGACGTCTTTTTTCCGGACCTTACCTTGCGACAGACTTTGGAGGTTAGTTGGCTTTTCTTCGAATCCCTTCATCCCAGAACTGAGAAATGCAGGTGAAATGTCTGAACTTTACACTTTTCAAGACGATTTCTTGAAGATATCCTACCTTCATGAGAGGATAACGTCAAGGGCCTTGGTTGTCCTTATTACGGTGCACGTTCAATAATGACAACTAGTGGGACAGGAACTAAAGAAAAGTATCGACTAAAATAACAGAAAGTGTTTATGTTATCCTTACTCTTTCTTCGGTAAAAGTTTTCGACAAGCACGTCAACGTGGTGGTGTTATGGCAATCCAGGTGAATAATGCACCCCTTGGCGTTATTATTCTCCCAACGTACGCACTGTTTGACATTCATATGCAAATATCACGATACAGACGCCGAAGCCTGTAGTTCTGATTATCTGATATAGGAATAGAATTTCCCAGGCTTGCTGCAATGAGTAATACAATGTGTGGTATAATCGTAAACGTAGTAATAAAGGAAAATTACTTACTTAAAGGAAGTTAGTAATAGCTCCAGAGGTGTAAACCCTGAAATCACGGCACAAACAATGAAATAGTGCACTCCGAGTGCTCGAGTGCACCTACTTTATGTACGTAATGTGTTACCGAGTCCTTGCTGTGCTCTTAAGGCAATTCCGGTGCTATTTACCGGATCCTAATGCAACTGCATTACGGATTTCCCAGGCCAATGGCGTTATTACTCGCATGGCGCTATTGGCCGCGTGTACCATATGTGGTTTAATTGCGATTGAAGGTACTTAATACTTACCGTGGTCTCCCCATTACTCCAAGTACGACATGTGGAGTAGGTACATCTCGTGTTTTCTAGCTATTAAGACCTTCTTCAAGTTATTATCACGGAAATGTGGATGGCTTTGTTAATAGCCCCTAGATAACGTTGCAAAGAGCTGCAATGTCGGTCTTACATCATAATCGGCAAAGTTCCTGGCTCGAAATTTAACTTCGTGACTCGATTGGGTCGACTATTGATTCTTCTTCCACCTTGAGTAAAGGATAAGCGAAGAGTGCAACTCATTGTCGACGGTTAAAATTCAAATAACTTTATTGACCTCAATTCCTACTGTGAAACGTGCAACAATAAGAACCTTTACTAATCCAAGGATTTTGTGCGTTCCGCTACTTACAAGTTGGAAACTTCGAGACAATGACATCAGGGCGTACGTAACCCTAAATTGTGTCACGGCTCGGTGAAATCTCGGTTTCTATCCGCCATACTTGTTCGAAGGAGGACCTCGTCTTGCCGGAATTATTCATCGAACGTCCCGCTTGAGTTTTGCCGTGGCCCTTCGGTTGGAGAATCTAAAAGAGAACGAAATGAATACCTCGACCTTATGTTTACACGGCAGAAGATGTCGTCAGATTTATTTACTCCACGAAGGCGGACGGTAATGGAGAATAATAAAAACACAGTGTCCCCCCACGAAGATGGCTATCTAATTTCAAGATGGCCGCCACTGAGCTCTCTCGAAAGTCCGATCAAAGGATCTCGGAAATGAGAGGGCGACACCTGCGTGATATTCCTCACGAGCAGCAGGGATTACGCGATGTCGAAATTGAACGAGAATTTACCTTAGGGAAAATTGCCAAGGAGATGCGGCTTGAAATCCTATTTTCCGACGATGTTACCGGATCGGGCGATCTTCCTCATGTCGACGAAAATGAAAAAATTGGTCAAAATGATTAGTCAACATAAATAACCATTTTAGACCGACGTATAGAACCGTGGATGATTACACTCGTATTTTTAACAACAAATATTCAAATTACTCTCTCTACCTGACCTCTACCAAACCTGGCGACGAAAGATCCCGAAATACAAATTCCATATACGAAGTTTCGCCCGGTTTCGTCATTTTCGCCAGGACACGGATGGGAGAAAAAATGGAGCGTTTCCCGTTACTCCAGCCCACGTGACCCGACCTGCGCGTGCGCCCAGGCGCGTACGCCAGCGCCCGAAATCGAAGGAAGCGGTAGAGAGGAAGAAAGAGGTCGAACGACCCGAGACGAAGAGAGAGAGAAGGAGAGAGATCGGCTCCTCGAGTAGCGGAGAAGGATACTCGTAATCGCATTGGCATCTTACGATTGATTTACTACGACAGCTCGCAATCGAATCAATTGCCGCGATACGTGTGTGCGAGAACCATCGACCGGAGCGCGCGTGCGCGAGTGCCCGCGCGCGAGACTTTGTTTCTCGACGCGACCGTTACCGCGCAAGATGGTGGGGGGAGCCGGTGACGTCATAACTCGGTCAGTGAACCGTGCGTCTTACGTGTTTCAAAAACATTCGGCGCCGTCCCTCGCCGCGGCAAGACCGACACGAGCGCCACTGCGGAACGCGCTGCGGGCTGCTGTGAGCTGCTGCGAGCTGCTGCGGAGAAACCTCCGGCTATTTCACTCGAGAGAGAGAGAGAGAGAGAGAGGAGAGTTGGCCGATATTTGAAACAGTGAAACGTTTATTCCGGCATAACCTGAAGCGACCTTAGACACACTTTCTTAAGTAATTTCGTATGAATAGTAGAAACCGTAACAGCGATAAACATCGCGGGAGGAAAACCTCCGCGATTGAATAGGAGATCAAGCACCTCGCCTCGGAATACTTGTTACTATAAAACGGAGGGTGCTGCACGGAAAACTCGATCCCAAGTCTCGAGAAGAGTGAATAGAAGGAAGCGGACGTTAAACCGAATTTATATTCCTATTGGGGGAGAGTTCAAATGGAAATTGCACCGCCGCCGAGGAACCAACGAGAGGCATCTTATGACGAAGCGGGAAAAATATAAGATTTTGGAATATTACTGAAGTTCTAAAACGGATTTTTATGTAAAATGTGTACCTAGAATATGGTTAATGACACGCTTAAAGAATTTAAATGTGTTTCATTTTTTTCCTGTAACTATTTGGAAAGTGAGGGTTCTTAACATTCCGCTTTCTTAATCATTCTTCCGTTCATCGTTCAATGATAGGGTCATCGGACCATCTGCATGTTCGTTGGAGGAAACTCGGATAAACACGAGGAATTCTGAGGGAATCGCGCGGAGCCGTCGTCTCGAGGGAAAGGGACGACGCCATATTCTAGTCATGTGGAACAAGAGACTTTGGAATGCACCCTACGTGGTACTTAGTACTCATCGGTGCGCGCGTGCGCGAGCGAATGTCACGCACGCGCCTGCACGCGCTCCCAGCGATGAAAGTCCCTGCACTACGTGCCGAGCAACATGGACCCAATGGTGCTCGCATGTAGAAATCGGATCGTAACGATTACCGACGACTCTCTCGCTGCCGGTTTCCTCCTCCGAATTCCTTCGACTTTTGCCTGGCCAAAAGAAGCCCGGATAATTTTCCGAGGATTTACGCCGAGGCGGAAGCGTCGCTTCCGTCGCATATAAGGCCTCGGGTTACTTATTTTCATACCGACGCAAGGAAGTCCTTTCAAAATTGAAAGGTACCTTCTTAACGTGTCTTGGTAACGAGTCGTTATTTCGGATGATTTAAGAGACGCCAGACTGCTTTAATGTTTTACCCACGGAAATTTCCCGGTACTTAATCGTGGCTCGTAAGTTTCTTTGTTCCTGCGAATTCGAAGGAATGAATAGATCTCTTTCAAATTTCAAAACTACATTAAGGAGGGGTGATAGTGACGACGTCCTATTTAGGATAATTTAAAAAAACACGGGATTGCCGAAATATTTTACCCGTAGAAATTTCCAGGTACTCAATCGTGACCTTTCTTTGTTCTTGAGAGTTTGAAACAATTAACGGATCCATTAAATTTGTAAAGTACGTTGAGGAGGTGTGACGATGACTAGCCGCTATTTAGGATAATTTGAGAGACGCGGGACTGCCTTAACGTTTTGCCCATGGAAATTTCCAGGTACTCAGTCGTGGCCCGTGAGTTTCTTGTTCTTGCGGATTTGAAACAATGAATAGACCTCGATCGACCGTAACGAATTGTCCCGCCTGTGTAGTGCTAGGATAATTGAGATAGCAAGTAAAACCTATAATATTCCGGCGACCCAGAAACGCAACGGCGCGCAACAAGAGACGTAATCGTCTTTGGATTTCTCACGGGTATCTATCACGTTAGGAAATTTCCGACTTGCGTCGACACAGGCTATGGTTATCCAGGAAGTCGGGGACTAAATGGATAGGTGACGACTGAGAAAAAAAAAAGATATCCGTTTTCGATAACTCGCGTCAATGCGTTATTTTCGTATATTTTCCAGGAGTTTCGCGAAAGGGATTCGAGAAATCGAAATCGACGAATGAGCCGATGTCGGTTATTAAAAGTAGCCCTGCTCGGTTAATTGAGATAACAAGTCAAACTTGTAATAACGCGTCGGCCCAGAAACGCAACGACGCATATCCGGAGGTTGGTGTGTCGTAATGGTCTTTGAATTTCTCGTGGGTGCCTATCGACTAACGCCGTTAGGAAATCTCGGAATAGCGTCCACGTAGACAAACCAAAGACCATTAACCTTTAACACTTTCCTTCTGATCTTTGTGCTTTTCGTACGCTTCAATTTATTTCCATGAATCTCATCTCCATTCCACGGATTGACCTTGTGGAAAATCGTCATTGCCTTGAAAAATCATTCTCCACGTATACAAACATTCAAGCCAAACTCGTTATGCACGTAAAGAAACGCTGTTTATGGTTCAAGAAATTCGGAAGAGTTTCACGCATAATTACATATATGTACACAATGCATTTATCAAATTAATATGAAAGAAGATAAATAAACGTCAGCGACGACGCGCGTGGTCCAAGAACGCAGCGCTGTTTCAAAGATGGCGTCGTAATCGTTTCTAAATTTCTCGCGGGTGCCTGTCGGCTATCGCCGTTAGGAAATCTCAGCGTCGCGCCCACGTAGGTAAACGCACTCCGCTCGATTAGTCGGCACAATAGATGGGAGCGCCTTTCGATCAATTTCGTCCGGGTGACGGGTGGATCCGTGGCGTAACGGCAGGTTTCTCGAGGCGCCTCGCGGCGCAAGAAACGGCCGTTGTCCGCGTTGTCCATGCGAGCGACCGACGCGTGACCGAGACGAGCGGTAAACCCGTACGGATGTTGGGGTCTCCTGACTGGACTAACTGTACTCGTCCCCCGCGTCCTCTCGAAAGGAAAAGTAAATCTCCCATTTTGAGCCGCTATTCGGGCCGAGGACCACGGGACCTCCGGCTTCCATAACGGAGCTGCGAGCTCGGGAGGTCTTCCAGTAATTCTCCAAGGTCGTCGAACGTTTAGCACCTGGACGAAAAATAGAGACTAATGAAAACGACTGTCCGAGGGCCAGGTTTATACCGCAGGTTTAACCCCTCGGCTATAATGGACCTGGCAGAAGAACTGTACCACCTGTATGGACATGAGGTATCGGCCCAGGGGTGCACACGTTATTCATAAAATTGGGGAGGGTTGTTAGAGGGAGATGAGATGTAAATTGCAACGCCGCCGAGGAACCAACGTGAGATATAGGACGAAGCGGGGAAAATTACATTTTTTGGAAAATGGCTTGAAACAGATTTTTATGTAGGATGGTAAATAATTATATTAATGTGTACCTAATACTCTATTAATAGCGCGCTTAAATCGTTTAAACGGGTTTTTTTCGTGCACCTATCTGAAAATGGGTACTTTTGAAATTCAATGGATATGAGCCTCCTTAAGTGACTATCGGTTCATCATTCATTAATAGTATCATTGGAGTATCTGCATATTCAATTATAGAAAGACTGGTGAAAACGATTGCCCCATGTCCAAGGGCCGGGTTGACCGGAGGTTTAACCCCCATCTATGCTGAAAAAGAGGATGAGATTTCAATCGCAAGGAAATTTATGGAAATACTTGATCTCGGGAATTTAGAGTGGCCAGGGAGAGTTTATTTTAAGCATCCCCTGGGATCGACGTCCTTCGCGCCGTACCCCCGGCCGAGGACCATCTTACAAATCCGTCGATCTCTATAAATCGACGTAAGAATATATAGGCGAAGCCCAAGAGAATGGGAAATATGGAAAAGGTGACCCGCTAAACAGTAGACTAAAAATTGGCTGACTAATATGGCCGCCTTTCTCCTCCCTTTCCGACGCGCAGGCGTCTCCCCTGGTTTAAGATGAGACTTTTGGGCTCCGTCCATATATTCTTAGGTCCAAGGTTCCGATTAGTCAGGCGTAGAGCGAAGAAAACCACCGAAAGGAGCGAGAGGAGGGACTCCGAGACCGAAGAAAGCCGGGCTTTTTCCTGTAGAGAAGTTATTAGCCAGATGCGGCCTCGTTGTCGGCCCTCCTGCACTCGCGAGGCCGCGCGATAAATCTCGCTCCCAGGCTCGAGAGAGAGATGTCTCTCGTCGAGCCTCTCTCGCTCTAGGATCCTTGGAGATAGTTCGTAATCGTAAATCGCGGATCGCGGGCTTAACGACGGCGAGATCGTTGCCGGCGATTCGCCCCGGGAGTTATCGCGAAACGATGGACACCGCGACCGCTCGGAGAGCTAACGATGGAATTACGTTGACATTTTTAGTACCAAGCCCGGCTACGACTTCCGGATACGCTATCCCACTCGCAGAAGATGCAGTGCGTGGACCACATCATCGAGGTCCTCGACCTCGCCGCTTGCCAGGATACCAGTGAGTATACAAGCCGAGCATAAACCGATCGACGATCGACGTTTAGCTCCGACACCTTCCTCTTTAGCGGTCTCAGACTTTGCGGTCCGCCTCCAACGGACCGCAGGGTCCCTCCGTAAGGACGATTGCGCAAAAGTGCACTTTACTGCACGATCTCGGCCCGACGCTGCACCCAGCTGTTGCACTTTACGAGCTGAACCTTCGCGTCGGGCCCTTCCGACGACGCTTCCTCTCTACGACGGATTTACGACGCAAATAGAAGTATTAGCTATAAAAACTTGGCCATTAGTCAATTTTTAATAGTTGCGCCTATATACGTAACTTCTGTTTTTTATACACCCACTGAATATGTATTAAACGATAGATAGGGATTTTTAAGCACAGGGTGCGCATGGAATCTTATTTAAATGTCAGGTACTGTTGATTTATCTATTTTAGAGACTGTTAAGTGCAACAATTAAATTTTTCTAAGTTTTCATGGAAGATACCTCTATGGGCGACTGCTGTCGTGATTTTTTTACCGTGAACTTATGTGTTAGGAAAAAAAAGTGCGGTTAATGTTAATAGGTACGCCTGATTGGAAGATTTTTATGGTTATCGTTAATAAGATAGTCGGATTAATATCACTAGAGAAGTCTGATTACTGGAGTCTGGTTAAATGTATGGTTATCTTAGATTCCTAGAGTACTGTCCTAATTAATCTTTCTGATAATGTAGAGGAAAGGTTAAACTATTGGAAAGTTGATCGTCGATTAAACACTTTCGAGGCTCCTATGTTGTCTCTTGGCAAATAGGGTAAATTCGCTGCATAACACAGGGTTTTGGTGCATTTCTTTTCTAGTGGAAGATTCTGATGCGTGCAATCAAAACGTGCATAATTTTTCAAGTAAACGTCATATCGCGTACTTCCTGAAGATTGTACCAGGAGTTAGATGAAGCTCCAAACGAGAGTCCTATGTAAAGATGTCACGGAGCACAATAAGAATCTCCCACAAGACAACATTGCGAGTCTGTCCAACTCGATCCATTGCTGGACGTTGCTGACCCAAGGCATTTTCATTCTGTACAGTTATCGGCGATTACACGAAACGCGGCCTTTCTGGCGGAGAGAAGAAGAGGACGAGTATAGCCTGCGAACTGCTCACGAATCCGTCTTTGATGCTGCTCGACGTAAGGCTCTCTACAAGATTGAGTTCTGCATATAAGAATGCCCGAGACGATGGCGGATATTCCCAGAGATATACACCTAAGATGTAATCAAGATGCTTCCAAGACATTTCCTTGATAACCCAAAAACACTCCCGAAGAATGTATTCTGGAAATATTCCTGTCCGTCCCCGGGCTTGCCACTCCATGGACATTTTCAAATTATCCCCATACTCCAGTATATATGAACAGAGATATTTCATTAAATACTGGATAGTCCCTGATCATCTCGATAATTTCCAGCGAGCGTACACCCTCGTTCCGAGAAAAACTCGATACCCACGCGGTAGATCCCGACGCAATTGCGTTCTTCCTCCGCGACTTTCACCGCAAACACAATGTCGAAGAGCCGGCTTCACCGGCGATACGTGCTCGCCTGAAAACGAGGGACACCACGACCCAACGTAATCCCATCGCGAGTCGCAATGTTTATCCTCTTAATGCCCGTATTCCCGATCACGATAGCGCATGCAGCCTCTCGTTCCCGAAGAGGCGACTCTCCTCGACATCCATCGCAGCATCCATAATGCATCGAGTCCGCGGATTCGTCGAGGCAACGGCACACCGTAGATGTGCCGTTAGCCAAACAATTCGCACAGTTATGCCAATAAATCTCTTATCGAGCAATACCCGCCCAATACATTGAGTATGTCTTGGCGTGATAAAGGTGGCAGCCTAGAGATGTTTGCTCGACCGAGGTGTCTCCGCGGGCTCTATCTTGGGAAATCCGTGTCCATCCGCGATGTTCGAAACATCTTCGCGCGTTTTCACGCTCGTCTCTTCATGTTGTCGTCATGTCCCTCTTCAGGAACCAACGAGTGGCTTGGACTCTCACTCCGCCCAGGCGCTCATCTCCCGGCTGAAGAAGTACGCCGAGCAAGAGGGCAAGACCATCGTGCTGACGGTCCACCAACCCAGCTCCAGGATGTTCCACAGCTTCAGCAAGCTTCTTCTCCTGAGTCGAGGTCAGGTCGGCTATTACGGATCCACCGTCAACATCGGCAGGTTCTTCGCCACCATCGGACTGACCCTTCTCCCGCACTACAATCCCGCGGATTTCATACGTAAGTCTCGTCTGCTGAAATTCCGCGAGGGATGAACAAAGCGATGAACAAGGCGGATGGACTAACAGGGAAAACGTCATTTCAGTCGAACAGATAAAGGGGCCGGAAGAGGTTCGGGAACGCATCGTGGCTGCAGCCAGAGCCATGAGACAGGGTCCCGACTGCCCACCGGAACTTCGTCCAGAGTATAACCCCAGCCAACATCCGCTTTGCGACCATCTCATTCATTATCACGAGCATCACATTACCCACAACGGTATTATACAGTGTGCGGACACCCCGCGATAAGACCTCCACATATACCTTACGTAAAGTAACCATGAGCGTGGTCGGAATAGTTAAACGTAAGCCGAATATGCAAACCCAAAAACACGGTAACCAAAGAAATTCACGCGCTTATGACATGCACGCGAATTAAAAATTAATGATACCAGTGGTCTGTGATAAACAAAATACTCGCGTACATAATAATATATACAGCCTTGGAAAGTCCATGCTTCCAGTGTGTCGAATTTTGTTCATAAAATTCTTTTCACATAATCATTTCCATGATATTAACTGCCACACTTTTGATTCTTGTAAATATCAAACTCTTTGACCGCTAATACATTATAAAATGGCGCTTTACGTTCAATTCGATGGGCCAGTTCTTAATGCTCTGTTTATGAATGCTTTTACACAAGGTATATGTGAAGATATATACGTATCTGCGTTAGCCTGCGATTCTGCGAGATGATACGTGATCAATCTACCTATAGATATAGAATACACTAGTAAATTTGATTACGGTACTGTCGGAAAATTAATTGTCGTCGACCGGAGCGATGCGCGATTCGCGGCGAATAGAATCTTGTCCGATTGACTGTTTTCCGATCAGTACACTTCACGAGGATGCACCTCTCGCTCGGAGGTATCTCCTATCAACGGTTTTAGATTAGGTGCCGAAGAGGATCTCGTAACACCGGGTACGTTGAGTTATGATTCGAGGTATCGCGTGAACGTCCCGGCTCTCATCGCTGCTATATGTCCGAGTGCATTGTTTGCAGTGTCGCGTACCCTGTAATCGACGTCGGTGCATCAGACCTAGTGACGATGCGACGGTATCAGTAATGGGTGTTTCGTCACTGTTAGGGATCCGCGATGATGGATGAGTTATGATGGCATTACCGCTTTATCATTTCTCCTCCCTTTATATTCCGGGAAACGCTCATCCTTCTTCTAGTCATCTTAATGACTTGTTTTGATCTTGTCGCGGTATCGAATGCGCACCTACCGCGGAATATTAATCTCAGCCCCGTGTGTTACATTCGATATTAAAAATGGCTGATACGCGGTTGCTCGGTGTCGAGGTAAGCCCGTGGAATATGAACGAGGCGCGGAAATACGTAATTTATCTCCCTTAACATCCCAGATAGACAAAGTGATGCAAAATTTGAATGAAATTTGCCTCATCAAAGATCATGATATGAGTCATGAGGATGTTGCTTATGAGTCCTCATTTGGAACTCATATCTATGGTACACAACAACGAGCCAAAAACCCTTAAATATGAAACAAAGTTAAGTACATGCAATGTCTCAATGTTTGTACGCATATGTGTAGCTAAATTTATCTCGCGCATAAATTATATTGCCTATAAACAATTGCAACGGGTCGTAGCTCATATTTGAGCCATGGCGTTACAAATTTACCGCAAACTTTTCTTCAAATCTGTTGTATAATATGCGTACATATGTTGCAGACATTTCATCCAGTAAATAGTCTGCTAATTGTTTGAAAATCGACTTCCCATATAATGTGATGATAATGAATTTCTATCTGGGATCTGATATCTAATTCGGAACACATTATTAAGTACTCGGGAGCACTTCGAATCTCTTCACGTTCCTTTGTGTAAATAAGAGAGCTGGAAACAAGATTTCCCAGCCTGGGATAGCGGAGCTTCGGGAGCCCGTGGAATCGACGGAGATTGCACAGGTCGACCGAGCTCTTACTGTTTTATTACGTGCACGTGCAACTCGAACGATAAACAGGACCCGGACAATTGTGTTTACCCGTTTAAATCGTAGCTGCAGACTTCGAGACAAGTCGAGATTGAAACTCCTGCACCTGCTAGATCGAATCAAGGCTCGATTAAAATTTAACTCGAATCGGCTCACGTCTACTCGCTGAAACGCAAGCCTTCGCGAATTACCAAAGTTCTATAGTATTACCTCGACGTCTCTTAGATCCCCTTTTTCTCTAACTCACCACTAATTATTTATTACATTTAAATTTAATTTCAAGAAAGTACGTCACGTGCCGTGGTTAGAGAAAATAGGGGTGATCGTCGTAAAACTGACTGTGCTATTAAAAAATCATTGTTAAATTCAGTGGCATGCACTTTTGTATACCTCAACTTAAAAAACAAAGTTTGGGGTGTCAGAAGTTCACGTTAAATTTAACCCTCTATAACACAATTTCTTTTTCACGCCAAGAAGAGAATAATCTACCATGAAATTAGCAAACGTTTTCCTTCTAATATAAATTAACAATCCATTTATAATCAATAGAGAACTTCCTTGGTTACAATAGAGTGGGGCAGCACTGAGGCTCCGTATCAAGTTTTATTGCAAAAATCAAGTCAAACTCAAAAAATGCAAACAGATGACATTGAACCCACATACGAATATATCGATACTTTCTAAATCTACTTTGATTACTTCAGCAAAACTTAATACAGATATAACTGTTCATTATACCACTAATTTAAAACCAAGGAATCGACCCATGACTGATGAATGTGTAATCATTTTAATTTAAACAAGTGTACACAATTTCTAAATTTATAATCGAATAATTCATATCAGTAGTTTAATATCGACATATTTCGTATTGTATAAACTTCTTCTTGGCGCGAAAAAAAATGTTGGATTACAGCGGGTTAACTTTTGACGAGGTAAAGCAATCGTCTCTTTAGAAACGTCATGTTTCTAAATTATTGATACGGAGATCGTCGTTTCCGTGGATTCTCGTCAATTCTCTCGTACCAACGTTTAGTATCTTTCAACAGTGAAGGAAGACGAAGGTCGTACGCTGTGGCTGGACACCCAGAGTCATGCCAGCAGTAGCGCGAGCTCCACAGACGACGATTATTCCTGGCAGTGGCCCACGAGCTTTTGGTCGCAGTTCAAAGTGAGTATCTCGGATGTGTCCGAGGCCACCAAGGGTACGATACTCCTGGTCGACGTTGCTCCTAGCCGAGTTCCTCGAGGTCCAGGGATTCCTAGAGATCTTCCGGGGATTCGGCCACGAGACGAGTCGCTGATTTAGCGATTGGCTTGCACCTAACGGGCACCGCCATTGCGCGTGTCAAAGTCTCGCGGAGCGCCGCCGAAACAAAGGGAATGTCTGGGCTGTAGCTCCACAATAAAGAACCCGGAGAAAAGGGGAAGTAGGCCACGTTTATGCGATACGCCATATCCGGATAAGCGCTCTAACCGGTTATACTATTAACGTATAGTCACCTCCCGAGAATGAGATGTTAAATCATCTTTATCTCTTCTCTGGTAACGTCCCGCCGACCACGTAAAAGGAGTGATACAGGACAAAGAGTGGAACGGCTTCTAACTGGAAGTGCCCGTAAAATTCTCGGCTCCTTGCGGGACATTTCTAAGCGGGATACGTGGGTTAAAAGTCTTGCTCCAACGGTATGCAGTCGAACCAGCTGATGCTTCAACGTAACCGAGCACGCATTAATACGTGACGCAACGTTGTATTCGTCGAACGCAACGAATCGTGGAGGACTATTTTTCTTTTCCTCCCCTTATAATTTTTTGACGGAGATACTCTTCCCCGGTGATTTTCGGTTGGCCCGATCATTGTTCCGACTTGAATCCGCGCCCTGCTGGAAGATTTATAGCTAACGGTTAGGCTAACATTAAATCATGGCAATGGACACAATGGCGCCCCTTGAGGCGATGAAATAGAGGCCTTGCCCTCTGCCGTTGGAAAAGCCTCCATTGATATCCCTTGTTCGAACTGCTGAGATCAATTTACACGTTTCAATCGTTACTGCACGCCCAGTGGCGATATTTAGATCGTACAGAAAGGAAGTGCGATTAAATCCTTGCAAAGGGATTCCCAGGAGGAATTTTTATACATGGCGTGGCTCGGAAGAAGTTCTAATATCTCTAGACTAGTCCTTTTAACCAAGAGTGTACGCGCATAGTAACCTTTCACCCGACATGACTAAACGAGTCCCAGTAAAATTTTGCTGGTCGATCCGTGGTCGTTGTTTACTTAAAATTTAAGACCAACGACCTCGTGCGATCGCCGAAATTGACCGGACTCAGATATCACCCTAAACTGTCCAGTCTCGAGTTTTCTCTCGGGAAGATCTCGAATCACCGGCTTCGTAACTAGGATGATCGGTAACTAATCAAGCTGTTTCCTCAGGTATTATCGGAGAGGAATTTCCAAGAGGCGCGACCCCGAATGCTGTCGCGATTGAATTGGCTGCAGACGATAGCTCTGGGTCTTCTGGCTGGACTCTTGTGGTTGAGGCTGCCCAGGACCGAGGCGGCTCTGCACGACATCCAGGGCTGGATGTTCTTCAGCACGACCTACTGGATGCTGTTTGCCCATTTCGGTGCACTCTCCAGTTGTAAGTACTCTTGGAAGTTGCTGAACTCGGCGGAAAACCGACCGGGCACCTCACGAATCTTTCATGATTTTCCAGTCCCTCCGGAACGCGAGGTAATCAACAAGGAGCGGCTGTCGGGTTCGTATCGACTTTCAGCCTATTACTTGGCCAAGATGGTTGGCGAGTTGCCGCTCACGATAACACTGCCAGCAGTCTACCATATCATCAGCTACCCTATGCTGGGCTTCCATAGCCCGGCGGTCTTTGTTACGTTGCTAGCGTTCCTACTTCTCAACACGGTCGTGGCTCAGGTACGGCAATTATCCCAATTCGATCTCCAGATACCCAGATTTACTTGATATTCATATCCCGGTTTTACATGACTCACGGTGATCTTTGTAGCTATGATCGTGCGTTCCCACTCTGCACTCATATTTATCTCATAATGTAATCCAACGCCGTCATAGTGTCACATCAACGATACACCATGAGATAACTACATGACATTTAGTATACTAGTATACTTCGCACACATAAATCAAGTATTGAGCACAAAATGTAACTCAAATCAACCTATCCTACGACATCACACATCTTCACCACACAATGCAGATGGTACGATGTCAATATGGATAAATCAATCGCCTACATGCTGATTATGAGCATCTATCTGGGCACCGCTCCTCCTCCCAGGTTCCTGGGATGGAACCATCCTGCCTCGTCCCCGGAAATGCTGAAAGTTGAACCAACTCTTTACCGATTTCCTGCTTCAAATCGGGTCAACGCTTTGCGGAGACTCCAATCCGTGTCTCACCTTTCGGAATCCGTAATAAGGATCTTAACGTCCACTGATAGAGGGGCGTCGACCTGTACATGCGGTTATGAACGGCTATCACGAGGAAACGATCTGTCACCCAGTACAGTAATTACCTTTCAGCCTTTCACCAGGCACCTTTGATCCGGACGTCGGCGACAGTTGGTCATTGTTTACGGGTCGCAAAATGGATTTATCCGGCGTCCGATTAAATGTGCCCCGTCCGGCGTTCCACCTGGCGGGCGTGCGTCATTTCTGTTCACCATTTAATCACAGTCCTTGGTGTCATTCCAGAGCGTCGGGTTCTTCGTCGGTGCCTGCTGCTTGGACCTACAGGTGAGCATCACGGCGTCGGCTCTGTACACCCTCGCCACGCAACTCCTGGGTGGTTACCTGGCCACCGCCGTGCCGCCCTGGCTGGCCTGGGCCAGATACGCGAGCATGGTGCATTACGCTTATCAGAACATGCAGATCCTGGAATTCGGCGTCGGAGAGCCGATCACGTAAGTCAAGATACTATTTACGATTGGGCCCTTCACTCGCGCCGACCACTCTCAGGTATAGGTGAGCTGGATCCGTTCAATGTTGCCAGATTCAGGATTTTATACCCAGATCTTGGCGGATTTAGGCTCCTAGAGGTGCAATCTGAGATCTTAAACATCTGGGGTTTAATTCCACCTCGGAGGAAAAAAAATTTCACCTGAGGTGCGAATAAATTTGAAGTAATCAATGGGCGGATACCACGCATTCACTGAGGAAAAAAGGCATACCTCAATGCTAGCGTTGAAAGACGTCTTTAACAACAAGAGTACGAGTTATTACGTAAAAGAAACTGTACAAGAATTTCTGGGTATCTCTCCGCAAGTGGGCAGAGGTGGAGTTCAATCCTCGGGGATTTAATTCACGGGTCTGGCAACACTGGTCCTGTTTCGCCATTTTTCTCGCCACGTAGGTGCGGAGGATGTGCGAACAGAAGGAACCCGGCCTTGGGGATGCGTCACGCGAGACAGTGGCATGCGTACGGGTGTGCGGCGATATGTCGCCGGTCGTTAAATTCACAGGGCTTATGTAAGCCCCGGCACTTCCGCCCGACACACCCGGGCGCCAGGTCGACCTCGTGCGAATGGATTTCCGTTCCATCGGTGACCCGAAATCGACCCGCTTGGCGAGTGGCGTCTTCGAAAAAAAAAAGAAAAAAAAAGAGAAAACAAAAAGTTGCGATGTCTGTCAACAGGTGTTCCCATCCGAGCAAGTTCACGGAGTGCAAGAACGGGACGACGATACCCGTGTCGGCGATCCTGGAGGGCCAGAGCGGTTCCCGAGGGTCCGGCCTGCCCCTCTGGGCGAACACTGCCGTTCTCCTGGCGTTCCTGGTCGTCTTCAGGACCTTGGGCTACCTCGTACTACGTTACTACCGCGTGCCCAAGTGAGCGGACCGACGACCACGTAGTATGCAATTTTGTACACGACTTTTCACGGATCTTTTATTGTTAATTATTATTACCATTACGATGATTAATTATTAAATTACTTGGCATACGGGCGGCGCGCCCAACGGGGGCGGTCGGCCCACCATCCGAGGCCCTCGCAGGACGTCGTCACCTCTCTCTCTCTTTTTACTTCCCGCCTCGAGATCCTTTTTTTTATACGCGCGAAAAAAAAAATTCTTACCAAATACCTCGGATCGGTCCGCGAGCGTGCGCGGCCCGTATGCTCCTTAGTATTCAGCAATACAAAGTAAGGTGAGACTAAGAGACTTGACGGAGAAGGCTATATATAGAGATTTTATACGAGAGCAGGGCGAAGCGTGGAGATGCGACGAACGAGACGATAGGTTGAATTATGGCGAGGGAGGAGGAAAGAAAGGAAGAGAGAGAGGCACAGGAGATAAAGGTTCGGAGCGCGAGAGGGTGAGTGCGCGAAAGGGTGCGAGGAGTGTCTGCAAACGGTGGGTTTCGCGGGGGGGGGGGTGGGGGGTGTCTCGTTTTTGCGGCAAGAAGGGTATCAAATAATAGCAAAAAAGAAAATAAATAAAAAACAAATCGACACGGCAGGACATGCCGGAAACCGACTGAAATTTGTATGGGCGATGAACATTTATAACGCGAAAGTAGGCTAGCTCTAAGCATTAGTTATTATTACGATTGATTATCACAATCTACGATTATTTTTACTACTACTATTATTATTAATGTTATATCACGGTTAGTGTCACATACGAGTACACGCATACACGTACACGTACACGCATACACCCAGGCCACTACTAGCACTACCACCACCTCTCTACTACTATCTATTATCATCACGCATTATTACACGATTACGTTATCGATAATAATTATTATTATATTATTATTTGATTATCGGAGGTACGCGCTTTTTTCTCTTACGTTCCCTCGAGGTCGCTACGTGGAGGTCCTAGCGAACACACATTGTGCTGCCAACTTTACAAGAGAAGAAGTATCCAAGTAGATAACGCGCCGCGCTCCTCTTTCCGATAAGAGGGCGCGACCGCGGGACGCGCGCATGCGCGGAACCACTCGGGGAGGTTTTCCGCGTCCAAGTAGGAAAAGACGCGGGATTCGGGAACTCTCTCCGCAGCCTCTCCTGCGGGATGAGGCCAGGAACTGTACAGGATTAGGGCGAGACGAAGGATGACCGCTCGGCCGGTGGTTAAACCTACGACTCGCAGTCGCGTGCATAGAATTTATTCGAGGGGTACACGCATACACGCATACGCTGCGCGAACACGCGGAAGGAACCGTGCGCACGCAACCATATTTTATGCATGTGTCGTATAAGGATTATAAGCATGTTAATCGATTAACTAATAACACTAATATCATAGTGTGTTGTTATACTCCTTTCCTCTCCCGAGTCACACAGCCACGGAAAGCCAGTGTTGTTATATAAGATAAATAGTTATATTATTGCAATTATAGCTGAAGTTGTACTATTGCAATTATAACACTGTAAATCAATCAATCGAATAATGCTATAGAGACGATACCTGACCGATTCGTCGCGGCCGCGGTCGCGGAGGGTTTCATTGAATATTGTATAATCAAGACTGCTCTCGGCTGATAAGACTACGATTAATTAGGGTTTTATTTTATTTTTTTTTTTCTAATTCTCTTCGTATCGTCATTAGGATGTAAAGAAGAGCCCCTTAAAGATACCGCGGGGAGACGCGATGACAACTCGGGATCTTCGAGTCGCTCCTGGGGATGTTGACCTCAACTTGGTGATAAACCTTTACGGAGCGTTGCTGCACCGAGAAGAAAAATGTCATTGAACGAAAAAAATATTTTTTAGATTCGAGACATATTTATTTGACTCGAATAAACTAAAATAAATGGTCATATTTCCGACGAGACCGATCGATTCGAGTTTATTTAAGTGAAATAATTATTCTTTGAATTAACAAAATATTTCTTTCATTCAATTAATTCTTTTTCTCGGGGTGATGAACGTGCATTCGGGGTCCGGGAACCTGGGCGTTGTTTCCTCGTGAATTTTAATGATCTATTGTGGATCGTCGGAGCCATATTTGGGGAATTCGTGACCATCGCGTTTTGACCAATTCTTTGTCGCGGGTTACCGGAAAAAATATGATAAAAAAGCACGTCCGTCGCATCGGATCGCGACGAATCGGCCAGATACGATACTTGCAAGATCCACCAAGTGTTCAATGAGTTTGATGAAGGAGACGGGGAAAGGGAAGGGACGCGAGTCTTCGACTTTATCGTCCACTTCCCCGCGATGAGAGTACGAGGAGAGAGCGAGTGCGAGCTATAGAGGAAACCAGAAACGTAACACTGTACATCGGGACAACCAGCGCGGGGAAAGAAATGTTTAAACAAAGATTTGGCTGTGTCAACGTTGTAATAATTATTGATTTTGTATGTATCATTTTTTACTTAAATATTTAGAGAGAGAGAGGGAGAGAAAGAGAAGCATGCGTGCAGGTATGAGTGACCGACGGTGAGAGAGAGAGAGAGAGAGAGAGAAAGAGCGCCTGGAAATGCGAAAACGTGATAGACAGAAAGACCTACGAGAGGGCAGAGGAAGAGAGGAGAGATTAATACGGATGACTTCTTATCACTGTATGTGCGATCTTCGTAGAAGATAATACGGTACGCGCTGATCTACCTTTTTTTTTATCATTCTTTTTGGGGGATTCCTATATTGTCGAAAGAAATCCTACGCCGAGAACCTTGTACCCTGTTCGAAGGGAACAGCGTTGCGATTCGTCAAGGCTAAGGACGCTTTATTTGGACCGAGGGCGCATGCGCCGAAGACTGCTTAGAGGACAAGTGTCCTTTTTTGGCCCTGACGTGTCGTAACGCTGATTTTTTTTTAACGAAGAGGGCTATTTAATTGGACTTTCTTTCCTGTGTACGTACGACGGTTCGTCCTCTCGTTTGGCGACCTGCAATGGGGCGCTCCGAGATCGATTAATTTTCATTTTGTACTCCTTTATTGGTATTCCGAATTTAAGCAGGCTACGGGAGACCGCGAAGACCGCCGCCAATGTCGTGGCGATTTTCGACAAGGTCGCCACACTTTTACCAATCACGTCTTCGCCCGGAAGCTACCTTTAGAGGAGAGAGAGAGAAAGAGGGGAGGTATTTAATCGCCGTCGAAGGGCGAACCCTTTCATTCGATGTACTCGAAGTCGCGAAAGCTTGCGGAACGAGGTTTGTTTCAAATATACTCTAGACTTGAGGAAACCGACTTGTTTGAATCTCTTTTATTACTCGGTGCTTATCGATGTCGCGCTCGCCCAATACCGCTCTAAACTGCGGGCAAAACCGCGAGAAAAACGAAAAAAAAAAAGATCCAGCGAGCTTATCACCTCGCAATTCGACTGGAGCGTTAAACGCCGAATTTTTTCCTGCGCACCGCGACGATAACTGCGAAAACCGGCTTACAATTTTCACGCGTCGGGTCGGCGGATAGGATTCCAAAATTGAAAAGCTATCAGCGCCGCCACCCTTTTCAATCGTTTTATCACTCGCTCGCATGGCTGGTTCCTTCACAGTGGTTAAATGTCGTCATCTGGGTACTGTGTGGAAGCAGCTGTGAAAATTCGAGATAAAACTTTTCCAGAGCCCGGCCACGCTGAAAGCTATCAACACCTTTTTTTTAATGTAACGAGTGATCTTACTTTGTTTACATCGCGGGGCATGCATTATCATGCGCCTGTAAACTCGTAGTGGACGAAGTGTGTCGAGTCCAACCACGATTCGGCGGACGGTCTTCGTTCTATTTACCGTTGCGAGCATCGAAACGGCCACGTACGATCGGTAGGAATGAATTTCGATCCCCTTTTTCGATTCGCGACGCGTAACGTCGCGAGCCTCCGGGACGCGCCGCCAGGGCGCGCCCTCATCGGGCGTTGATACCGCGGTGAGGTTTCCTCAAAATTTTTATACACATATACCTATCGATTACGGATGCGACGAGTCGAATATTTCGAATCAAACACATATTCCAGTCTATTCGAGTCATTTCTATCGTATTTCGAATTATCGGTACGAACGAATGCGAGTTTGTCACGACGCATATAACACGCACGCTGCATTCAGGCCCATTACACGCATGTCGTGTTAACGATGCATCGATAAGCATAAGAACCAGAAAATAAAATCGAAGAACGTTTAACGTGCTACCCTATTTCAGAAATTTCTTTAGCCAGTTATTACTGATAAGCATGTGGTCATTGTCACTCAAAGTATCTATAAAGGCCTTTACCGTCAAAGCACTTAAGGTGGAATAAAAGCGACGTCCGTCTCGTTTACGAAACTTTTCTCCAAACTGGATATAACGAATCCTTTGGAATTTTTTCTACATGAACATAGAGGCTCTAAGGGAAGCCCCTGCACCCGTGAAATTTAATTTTTCTTTCTTTTAACTTCTTGTAAAAAATTAAAATCCACGGATGTCAGGATCTTCCTTAGAGCCTCCATAATCAGGTGGTAAACTTCAAACGATTCGGTACACCTGATTCCGAATACTTGCTCCGTGCGTCTTTGATATGCGGCCTGACTTATAAGTGCGAAAACGAGACCGAGTTACCAACTCGTACCGAGATACTAACTGCACGTTATTCGTTTACTCGAGTCATCGATATTCGAATCATTTAGCTCGCCAACTCGTCATAGACTTGACTCGCAAAATATACACGAACGTGTTCCTCCTTTCGCCGAGTTGTCGACTCGAATGCAACCTCGAGATGGTAATGTTTTCGAATCCGAGGGCAACTTTGAGTCGGCAATATTTCGAATCCGAGTAACTCGAGTCAACGGAATATTCGACTCGTCGCGTCCCTGCTATCGAGTATCGATAACAGCTCCGCTGCTCTGCAGCGGCGCACCGATTTATACGCTTTTACAGTCGAATTTCTACGTGCTTTCTTCGTCGGTCTTAACATATAAGCTGCCCGGAGGACTCCCACGTCGGCGAGTCCCCCTCTGACGCGGTGCATCATCCTCGGCGATAGCGCATCCGCATGCACATCCCCATTGATAACGTTAATAGGACACTCGCGGGCCGTCGCCGCGCTTTTTATACTTCACCCTTGCCAGAACTCATGCCCATCTACGAACGAACGCGCCGTCATTTTAGTCGCTGAAAGTCAACTCCGTGGCGCGAGCCCTCCTACTACAAAGTACCGATAACAGACCCGTGTTAAAATGAAAGGAAACCACCCATGACGTCACTACGAACCGCAATGACTGATACCGCAATGGTCGAGACACCGCTCCGGAGATCGGAATTCTCGGACTTCGCGTACCAGATTTTCCGAATTTCTCAAAATATAAATGAGATACGTCCGACAGATTTGTACTCTGAGGTCGCAGAGACGAAACGTTTCCGGAGGCGCGGTTGATCCGCGAAATTTCGAGGGTTTTCGTTGCCGGATAGTTCCACGTGTTTACCGCCTAACTTGTTTACCAAACGAGCTGCGGAATGGCTCGTGGATATTTCTGGATGCATTTGCCAGTAAATGCCCCACTGGAACGGAATACGCGATCCGGGAAGTACTTGGTGTCTCGCTATTTCCGTTTAACAGGGATCTGTAACTTCGGAGTCCTCGTCGTTCGCGTCTATCGGGAATCGCCTCCTCGAAATTCCGGGATATGCTCCGTGATCCCGGGAAAAGGCTCCTGCCCGGAGATGGGTCCGAGGTCGGAGGAGAGCCCGAAAGAAAAGAGATCAATTTTTCCTATAAAAGAGTATATTCCTCGTTATAAATCTAATGGAACGTAGCGGCACTCTGTCCGGCTTATTGGTACCTAGGTGTACCTAACATTATTATTCCTAAGCGTTTGTACAGATGAATATGACAAATGTTTATCACGACTATTCGGAGAGGGTTTGGAAATCGAAGACTATTAAGGTTCATGATTTAAAAGTTGACGTTGACGTTTGGATGAAAATTTGGGGGCGGCCTCGAGCTCGGATCCAAGGCAGGACGTTATATCCTGCGGAGTTGCATTCACAATTCTTGTAATATAAAATTTGACGATTATATATTATGGCCCGGGGCTCGCGTTGAATAGAATTAACGTTAATCTGAATTTTATTGACGTTAGTCCGCTGTCCGCCATCTTGGCGCGATTCGGAGCGATTTCAAGCAGGCGGAAGTCTCGATGGTCGAACTTCTGATAGCGTGATAGCGTGGAGTTCGCAATTTTCGAGAAGGCGATTTCCCAGGACGCGATTGCCCCTCTCAATTGAAAGCAGTGCCTTTTTTACCGAACGCAAACGAGAAAAACTCTGTCGATCGTGCCAAGCCAAAATGCGTACACGACGGCGTGAACGGGAAAGAGCGAATGAGAAAAGAATTCACCGAGTGAAAATGTCTTGCGAGCGAGATAGAGAGAAAGAGAGCGAAAGGACAGGGAGGTGTGAACGAGTGCGTGCAATCGGTAGAGTAATGTCAAGATAGGACGAAAGAGCAGGATAACGAGACGCAGATATCGCCGTGGAGGAAAAATTAAATCTGTAACAACGTGGATCGACATTGTCGAGGCACGAAAGACGGGAAAAAAACCTGCGAGATAATCACGGAAAATATAGCAAAGGCCCGAGGGACTACTCACTCGGAAATCAGACAAAACGACGTCCTCCTTTAAGAAATAAATTACCTGATAATTGATCAACGCATGACAAGTAACAATGTAATTCGGCAGTAAAAAATTCCGGAATGTTTCAGCGAGTTCCGGCAATTTCCATTGATTTCTAAAGTTCTGCTCGCGATTCCCCTCATAGGAAATAATTTTACATTGATTTCAAATGACTCCTTACGAGTTTTATGGTGTCAGTAATTTCAAACAATTTCAACATGTTACTTTGTACAGAGACGAACAAGAACGCCTTCCCTGCAGATATGGCGTCCCCAGTACACTGTGGGAAGTCGTTCTTGTCCGCCAATGTACAACAATACTCCTAACGATTTCCAGCTGGTTTGCGGCATTAAAACGGCTGATTTCGCGAGTGAATAACCCCTGGGAAAAGCCACATCATGTACTCCGCATCGGGCGACCCGCGAATCCATGCATGCCTCGACTGCACGCATTAATATTACATGCGTAAGCCGAGGTATGACGAAGCCGGGTAAAAAGAGAGTTAAATCGCGGGACTAAGAATGCCAAAAAGTGTTCCATTAACCAGTGCCGTTGTGGGTCCCCGTTAGTACCTGTAGACACCCAGAAAGCCAGAGAGAGAAAGAGAGAGAAAACGAGAGAGCGAACGAGAGCGATTCGACAAAGTTACGCATGCGTGCTAAAGGGGATTAATATATGATCATACCTTAGAGAGACCACGATCACTTATATATAGCATATATATCAACATAAATATTATGTATATGTAGATCGACACTATATCCAGAGCGCTCTTCTCTAACGCGACATTAATCACGAACAACGCACGTCTGTACAACACCGCATAATTGTACCATATTATTTTCTCCCTTAACGCAGCCCAGACGCATACCCCTGTGTACATATATATAGGTATTCATACACAAGCGTTAGCACTAACAGACAAAAATATATATATAAATAAAAAAATATATATATACATAAATATATATATCTATTGAATAGTACGATATCGATTAACGGATAGTATTATTCCTGTTGTCCGGCGTTTTATATGTCCGAGTGCGGGGGTGGCCTCGTGCGAAACAACACAAATCGTTAGGTCGTTAATGTATCATTTTAGCGTTATCACATCTCGTTATCGATCGCGACAGATTAATTGCCGATTATCCTCCCGATCTATTATGAATATTAATATTATTAGTAATATTATTATTACCTTAGTGCTGCTATTATTATTACTACCACTATTATTATTATTTCTGCGATTTATCTCCACTATCTTCTGGGTATTCTGGTTTAGCTCGTCCTGGGACCCGCGCCCCCGCGCCTCCTCGTCCTCGAGTTTCCTAGGTCCCTTTGCCATTGATTTTACTTTCTATACCGCTTTTCCTCTCATTATCATCGTCATTTGTCGCAGGTTAAGTCACGAGATCGCGAGGCGGTCACGCGTGTGCGTGCGTGCATGTCGGCAGGGCTGAATCGCGCACATCTAAGTGCGTTATTGGGTGGCGAACGGAAGTCACGAGCCCTTCTCGAGGTTTGAGGGGAACTAGTTCGTAGGATTTTGGATTCGATAGATTTGAGAATATTTTTAACCGTATTCGTAAGGTCCGCCATGAATTAGGGCGCGTTAAGACTGGAGGCTTTGGTAAAGGGTGAATCTTTAGGAATTAGTTCGCGGTTAGGATGTAATTATGTGGCGTTTGTGAAAATTTTTTGGAGAAAATTTTTTCCCTCGAAATTGAGGTATATCGTTTGCGCTGCCTTTTGGAGAATTATTGGTAAGGGGAAAACGCTCGACGGGTGTCGTGACTTCCGGCTCGAAAGGGCGGAATTCTTTGGGTGGATTTCCACGAAGTGATACTTCCGCTTTCCTTGGCTCCCGTGAAAGTGTTGAGCGTATTTGAGCATTGCGATCCTAGAAAATGAGGAAAAGTCGAAGCGTCACTTGGTAAGGAATTACTGGCGAGTCGTTTTTGCTCAAAGCAAATGTTACCATAGCGTGCGATCCAACGGATACTGGGATGGTTACGCGCAAATTACCGGTAGCACATGAATGCTATCAATTTCTCATATTTCAAACGCAAATCCCTTTCATGACGCTGCCCCGTCAAATCGTTCGAAACTTTGATCGTGCCAAAAGTGCGAGGGGTGAATTAGCTCCAGTTAGCTAAGAAAAATTCAATGGCGTTAACCTGGTAGGCATGAATTTCTCAAAATTCTACCTTTCGCCGGAATTAATGATAACCATTATGTCGCAAATTCCGGCGACATTACCGAATCCATTATTCCGCGTTACGAGGACAAATTTGCGGTCGAACCAGTGGCTGCAGTTAATTTGGATAATTGGGCACATAAAGATAGCAGAAGACGAAGAGCTGTCAATAATTAGCCTCGCATGCGCGTAACTAGCGACCAGTACTCCATACATGTCACTATCGTACGCAATATAGGTGTCCACCACGCTGACGCAGTCTCGACATGTTCGCTTCGCAATTAATATGTATGTAGCCGTTAAGGAACCTGTTGATCGAAAAATTTTATGACATAGTTCTTCCGCGAACGTGTTAAGGGTGTACGTAGAGTAACGATAGAACGGCGATGAACCACAAACGCGAACCACGTGCGTGTGTACGCGTAAATAAGAAGTAAATGGAAAGAAACACACATAAACGGTACACACGTTTACACACACCCGTAAATCTATACGAATTACACAGATTACGCACCAACGAAGGGTGAGGGACAGAGAACTGAAAATAAATGTGGTCGCAGGCTGTGTTGTGTAATTGTTAATTGCAATTGTGATAAGCCGGAGTCGCGGCTTGCGCCACCGCGCGGGGCGCTCTCTGGTGATGACGGCCCGAACCTCTTACGGTTTCATGGCGCGAAGTCGGTCGAATATGTCGACTCGAGGCACTAATCTGTATATTAACTGGACAACTACCACCCAACAAAATGGAACGACGATTGGAAACCACCTTGGTCCATGTATACATCAAATAATGTAGTATCTGCGCACGCGTCGAGAATAGCGCGTCGTTGAAAAGAAGGATCTGCACGGTTACTCGAAAATTTCAGATCCCTCTGCACATGCGCAGATGGTACTTGTTTGGTGCCGTTGTCCCTATCCTATGGCATGTCTTGAATGCATCGTATACCTCTTAGTACATAACAAATAGGTATCAGCTGTCCAGTTAGTATATAAATTAGTGATTTAGGCCGAGGTCACACGAGCGTCGTTTCTCCATCCGTCGTTACAACGTCCGTCGTTGTGGTATATTATGATCTATTGAGGCGGACTCGCGAGCAATATGCGTCGCCATTGTACATATACAACGCCCGTCATCTCGGACATCAATTTTGACGCTCGTGTGGCCTCAGCCTCGGGATGCACCGACGCTTAGAGAAGACCTCAACGTGCATCCTGGTCTGCCCTCGGCGACTCGTCGCGCAGAAAAGCGGCGCCATTTTTATCCGGAGAATTTAGGTAATGCCCGTCGAGCCACGTGGAGAAAAAGAGCCTCGACGGCGGGCGCAAGACTTCCCTCTATTTCGAGTCCTCGGACACGATCAATTCCATTCAAAGTTCGTAAGTGCAGGGCGGATAAAGTCGCTCATTGTGCACGATCGAAGCTCGGATCGTGTCCGAGGTCGAGGCCACGGCACGGAACGCCGAGGAGCTGAACGACGAATTCCGTTTTACATAAACTAATTGTCGATTGCTAAGCCGTAACGTAGAAGAAGTAACCGCGAAATTTCGCAAGGTGCCGACTTTTCTGTTCCGAGACGCGCCGGATCCTTTCCCTTCGTTACCCGATCGAAGAAACGCATCTGTTACGTTTAATCGTTTCAAGTCTTTACACTGCCATACACAATAGACACGATCAGCGACACCGAGGCGTCTCTGGCCCTCGACTCGAGTCAACTCTCGGGCAAGAGTCCATTTTCCCCTTTTTAAATGTAAGCGCTTTTAAGATAATAACATGGAATTCCACAATCTTGCGGCGAGAGTTGTCTCGGGCTCGATGGCGTTTGGGATGAGAGCTTTCTTTCGAAAGCGGTTATCTCGGCACGAGTACCTTGCCGGAGCACTCGAAGCGAGCGATTCTCTAGCGATTTCCGCGATTCGCTAACGATAACGGTCAAGGGGGAAGAGGGAGAACACGATCCCCGAAGTTGCAGGCAACTTTGCGGATCGCTGCGCATCTCCCTCGGCCCCGCGTTGGGTCTTTTTTACGTTCTCCATAGAAACGCGCGCCGTTGTCGCCGCCATTTTGCGATCGTCTTCGCCCCTCCGGGACGAATTTACGAGACACAAGTCGGAAACCCATGGCGTTCCCTCGTTGCATCTCTCGATAGAGGTTACACGTGGAAGCAACGAGGTTAACCAAATCGCGACTTATAGGTGAGATCCTTTTGGCATTTTCAACTGGGCCACACTTATTCACTCTAGTGTTGCATGGGCGAGAAATTGCGTACCCACACAGTTTCAATGTCGATAGCGAATATGTTTTTTCTATCGTTCGTTACACCGCGGCATTGCTTCCTGTACCAGTCAGATAAAACCAAATTTCAAGAATATAATTTGCCAAAAATAAAACGGATGCTTCGTCACTGCGTCAATGACGCTTCGTTTTCATTGATTATCGCGAGTATTTCTAATTCGTCATTGTTTACACTTAAAGAGCTTAAAATTCAACGATCACTTGTAATTATTAGCGTTGATCGTTCACGGCAGCCGCCATGTTGCTGTTTTGAGAAACTTGTTTTTTGGAATGACGGCGAAAATGTAACGAATCGAGGGCAAAGTAGTGCACCATTTAAGTTGGTGATACTTAGTGTAACCAGTTAAAAATACCATAAAGATCTCACCAAAGAGCACGCTTCGAATTCTGCTTCGTTTCGCGAGACGTACCGGAGAGGAGAAACGATTAGAAGCGAAAACCGGTGCGCAAACGTTTTTGAGAGGTCGACGAGAGACTCCTCCGTGCGAGACACGGTTATCGAGGAGAAAAAAAAATGGAAACGTCGGTTTTCACGGTGTTGATGTTGAAGAAGAATCGACGAGATTTGGTTAGATGAATCCTAAGGCTGTCCTCGGTTCCATCGGTGGTTGTCCTCGGCGAACGCTTGCGAGGCGGACGATCCGACCGTCGCGGGAGCTTTGTTCGTTTTGCGCGGCTCGTCGCGGTGTCACGTGACACGCAGCCAATGGCGGCTCGCGGGCTTCCCCCACCATTCGGGCGGAGTTACCGGATTGGTCGAGGCGCTCTGGTAGTTCCCCCACTCCCGTCCGGCGTAAAGCGAGCAAAGCTGGACACACCGACCCTGGGGAAAAATGATAACCCTCTATCTGACGGTCTGCGTATCCTTCCACGAATATGCAATCTGGAAATTACAGACTAACCGTACACAGAGCAAAGCAGCGAGAACCATTTGTCCTAGTCCTAGTATTCAAACTCATCACCATAATTTATAACCGATTTCAATTTAAATATAATAAAATGATGTTATCATACTACGCGACTCGTTTGGTGTTTCCATTTCCTTGCGCGTCGATATTCGACGAAAATTAATTCATGAAATTTGCCTATGGTCAGTGTAACAACCAGAGATGAGTTGGGAGATTGTTCACGGGCAGGGTCGCGCGATCGCATCCTCGGCTGTCCTCTAGTTTCGTACGTTAGCCTTCACCGTTTTTTGTCCCCCATTTGCGGATAAAATAAATAAGGTAAGTGAAGGGTGAAGTCAAAGAGGGCGCCACGAGTGTTCTTCCATTACCATTAAAAGCGAGCAGTGCCGGTAAGCGTAGGTATGCCACCACCGTCAACTGCCGCATGGTATTACCATCACGAATACGTGAGCTGCCGACGGCGACTGGTAGATGGTACCGCCATCGCGAGTGCGCGAGCTCCTATCAGAAATTCGTTGCGCCGCCCTTGGGGGCAAAAAACGGTGAAAGCTCACGTACGAAACCAGAGGGCAGCACAGGATGCG